>NC_051182.1:168990359-169008407 GCF_013339695.2 Rhipicephalus sanguineus | reverse complement strand
AGTTTACTTTCGTCATTCCACACGAAAGTAAGTTAGTAAGCGCCATTTCTCACGATGAAGTGCGCGCAGGATGCGTTCCTCAAAACAGCCACGCAAGTGTGGACCAATGCGGTGACAAACCAGCCGAAAGGATATATACAAAATCCCCGTTTCACAACACACAAACTAACAAACACGTTCTCTTTGTGATGAGTCGCTGCAGTATTATGTTGCAGTGACGCAGTATTAAATATTGCCAAAATCTCCGCAATTTTGGCTAATAGCGGCCAAAATATCACGCGCGTGGCAGACGCTCGCCGCTTTGACGCGGCTTCCGCCGCGGAGAAAGCCCACGGGTCCGGCAAGGCAGCGCCGCTGCGCGGAAGTTCACCGCAAAAGGCCCTCGCTCCTTCCATGTATTCGCGCGGCGCTTTGGACACTCCCCCTATTACCCCTATTCCAGGTCACTCTAGTTGAGGTGAGAGGTGAGCGCGATAGCGATTATACGCCAGCAGTGGTGACAAGTTATGCCCTAAGTATGAAAAGGCAATGTTACGTTTGCAAAGCCTGCGGTGCCGCGACTACTGCTTTCTAGCCTATTAAATTATTTTACAATAGTTATAGCGTTTTTTGGGGGCTTCTTATAGAAGTACTTTGGCCGTACACAGGTCGCTTTATCACATTTTTAGTCAAGCCAAGCCAAGCTAAGCCTTCGAAAACGAAACAAGTGGTAGGATACACAAGCAGTGCTGTTCATGAAGTGGTAGCAATCCTCCACAGAACAGTAAGTCGATGGCATTTTGCGAGCAGCAGCGCCAACTCGCGTGCTAGTCTGCAAAAGCCCTACGACGAGAGCAGACGAGAGTCGAGCTACGCGGGAAACGCCGCCGGACGCCGCAGCCTCCGTTTCACTGGAAGCCACGAAAGGAGCGCCGCATCTCATGCTTTACTTCTTTTACTTTAGAAACAAACGGGAATTGACAATAACATACATATTCAAATTTTCAGCCCTCGTTCTGGTGCGTGTAAAAGCATTGGACTACGTACAAACAAAGTGCTTAAGACTGCATACGTCTAGTTCATGGCGCTCGCGCTAGGCTGCGCGACATACCGGTTTTTGTTACTTTTAAACGCGATTTAAAAATATAAATCCTACTCAGATCGCGAAAAGTATTCTGGAATCTGTCACTATAATTCACGGCCTTTTCATTTCCACCAGGATCTAATCACCCGTTCTGGCCACTTGTCGGTCCCTTTAATGGAGTAACTGAGATTTCGATCGCACTCATCATGCCGTAAACTTATTTTTATTGTCACAACTTCTAGTCACTTCAAGAAGAGTCATGCAAGACACACGGAGAGAGTCGTTTTTTTAACAGCGCAAACGCTACCTCATCATGCATTAAATGATTGCTAAAGTCAATAATTTATGCTGAAATCTCACAAATTATGATTTTGAATTGTTCATGCAGCACACATTTACATTTTCACTGAAAAAGCTCTTGTGTTTAGTCATTTAAATAAAAATGTGGAAGCGGTTTTCACACATGCATGGCTACTTTTGGCTACTTTTACTGCCCTTGGCTCAAATTGGCTACATTTTGGCTAGTTTTTCCAATTTTCTGGCTATTTTTTGTCTTTTTTGACCTGGCAACCCTGCACGGCAATAAGTATCAACTGCGCATGTGCAGAGCTTCGTTATAGTGTTCTAGAATATTGGGTAGTGAGCCCACTCTCCGGGGAGAGGGTACGTTGCCGCGGCGCAAAAAATGTAAACGAGTTTTCGTTTTCCTAAGTGCCCGCGTGGCGGCGCTACCATCGTCAGCAATGGGAGCCTTCGCGCCTTCGCCCCGCTGCTGTAGGGCTGCTGCTGTGTTTCGTCGTCGCTGCAGGTTTTCGGCCGAGCATTGCTTCTTCAATACGTTTCATTTTTCAGTTCCTGTAGTTGTGAATAATGTAGATTGGTAGCAAGACTTGTTCACGGGCTGCTTTTCATGTGAAGAACTCCATGCAGACAGCATTTTAGATGTGCTGACCATTGTGAAAGAAGGCTTTGGCAAGAGGTTGGGTGCCGAAGCCATGCCTCAATGCTCTCTCAAAAAATAATCCAATTATATGTTGTTACGCGACTTCATTTTTACATTAAGGGGCTAAACACAGACAGAGCAGGCAAACGCCAAAAAGCAAAGCACTTAAAGATAAGCCGCTGCTCTTAAATTTTTTTCCTTGCTATAGAAGATTTTTTAAATTTCATTATTGTTCCTGCGTTTAGATTTTACAAGTGTAGGTTAAACTTGAAGTATGAATCTTCTCTGAATATTCTTTTTCTGTTTCACTGACCCAAATACAAGAAAATGCCAGATTTGAAAAACAAGCAAGATAGTATATGTTGCCACTCGCCATGCATACTATAGCAATAAACCCTTGAATAAGTGCCAACTCTGCTTAATTCAATTGTGAATGGTGGCTTTGGTCCTTGGCGTACCATCAACAGTGCGATTAATATGATCTACCAGAACGTCAGTAGATCTGTATAAAAATGCATGTGTTTGAATGAAAATGGGTCTATTATTTGTCATTTTTTAGTATTTCTTCTGATTCAGTGTCTTTACTTATTGTGTGAACAATATGTGTTGAGTATTCATGTGCTTTTGTGAACTTTTTTAATTTATGCTATGCTAAGTATGCTATTGAAAATATTTAGCGTCTCTTTGTGAGTATTTTTCTAGCATCTATTGGGCTGTTTTAGGAGACATGCTTTTTGCCGCACACGCTGATAAGTACAAAATGGGGCAAGGCCTTCTTCAAGCTATTTCAGCATTTCCATCTGTTTTCACTTTGAAAAAAAAAATGAAAGTGATTGATACGCATGGATTTTGTGGAGTAAGGTCATTGTGCTGCCCCACCAAATAAACTTTTCCCTTATTTGCGTGAACGATTGTTGTCTACATTTTTCCACACCTTCATTACAAATTCATTTTTCTAAATACAGGAGTGCGGACAAATAGTTCTGTAGAAAAGAGTGCAAATGAACCTTTTAGGCATATTATAGTGTCAGTAGAATTGCTAACTGAATTTTCCACTCAACTGATAGCGGTGTTTGCATGCAATTTCTTACACAAATATAATTTCCAGCATGTGAGGGGTCTTCAAGAAGCAAAATCTGATTGCATGGTCTACCCTTACCTTCGGTCTTTTATTTCTTGGGCATTATTAGGATAGGTCTTTCCTGCAGCTGTGCACTCCCACAGATTTTCTTGCACTTTTCAGGAGAGTATATCAACTGAGAGCGCGTAAGGTGCTTAAGTTTGTAGTAATATTGTTTTATTTAGTGAGAGTATGACCTCACTAAAGAGACTACCGAGTACAAACGCTAGCATGAAAATATTAGTCTCTTTTATCTAAAGGCAATCGATGTCAGTGCACGTTAAAGAACCCCAGGTGGTCGAAATTTCCGCAGTCCTCCACTACGGCGTGCTTCATACTCAGAAAGTAGTTCTGGCACTTAAAACCCCATAAATTAATTATTATCTAAACGCAATAAAACTGCGAGATCTTTTTTTTTTTTTTTTTACGCGAGAGCTCGCATATATTGCATCCGGCGCCCGCTGATGACGCGCTCATGTTTAGCGATACTTCATGCGCCAGAACGACGGCCAAAGCAAGAATATGCTCACGCAAAAGAAAAAAAAGCAACGAAAATGGCTATGTACAGGGGTTGCACAAGAGTAGTTTGTGCTTGAAGCGCTGGCAAACTAACCTTCGCGCTGAGGGCAGCAACGCGTCGCTTACATTGCAGTAGAGTTACTGTATATGCTACCTTTTTAAAGGTAGCATATACAGTAACTCTACATTGCAGGTGGTGGTGGCGCCATCTACCAGGTGAGACATAAAAAGTGCGTCAGTGCGCGGCCTCCAGTCAGCCCACTACCCCTTTCTAGAACACTTTAGCTTCGTGTTGTCGGGGCTAGGCGTCGCTGAGTGTCGGCGCGCGCTAAGGTCCCTAGATAAAATATCTAGGGACCTTAGCGCGCGCTAGAGTCACTGGAAAAATTTCAGAGTATCGCATCTGTTTTCCGCGCGCCGCCGCCGACGCGATTGGCTTACTCGCGTCACGTGACCTCTCGCCGCCATATCCCTTCCAAGCTCTTTGGGTGCAGGGGCGTTCAGTGCAGAGCGTGGCCGGACATTTAGCAGTACCACGGTCCCCAGAAGTACTTCGTCGCTTTTTTAAACGCGTCATGCAGACAGGGGCGTAAGCAGACATTTTTTTCGGGGGGGGGGGGGGCATGGGCCTGGTGTGCCACCCCCTGGCTACGCCACTGCATGCCGATGCCAGAAGAGAGTAGCTCACCATCAATCGAACGTTACTGGTGAGCTACTCTGGGAATCTCGTTTGCCGTGTGGGAAAAATAATGTCAAAGAGCGCCGTTCTACGTGGCTGCATAGTTGGCCTTAAAAAATTCGCCCCCCTCGAATAACACTCCTTCCTGCAGTGAACTACACTAACTTTGCTGGAAAAGATGTCATGCGATAGGATACTTCACCTTTTCGGTTCGCTATGGTCAGCGATATTGAAAACTACATACCTTTCTATTTGCTCGGCTGTTTATATATCGATCTGTTGAACAGATTACGCGTGCTATCCGAGTTAAAAGCGTGTCACGCACGAGAGCGAAATCGAAGATTTATTAAAATAATAACTGTTTACTGGTATACCTTGAAGGCAATTGTGGCATGATCTTTGGCATTGCACAAAACAGAAGCGTGGAACTCTGTTGATAAACTTGGTATAAGGCAATGTTATAAAGCGTATTTTTACATTTGTTGCAAAAAAATGCTGCTAATGCTGCATTGCACCGAGCGTACCCTTAAAATACTGTATAGTTGGTGAGAAATGGTCACAGCAAAAAAAAAGCAGATCCCACGCATTGCGGGAGTAGATTTTATGCGAGCCCTAGGTCTATATACATACTGTGTTGCAGCAGCATGCGCTTTAAAAATTCCGGGATGTGCTATTTCTGATCAAAAGAACATAGAGCACCGTGCCGAGGAAGTTTTAATAAGAGTGCATTATGATAAAAAAAAAAGTGCAGCAGTGCCGAAACCGAACCCCAGCTGTTTACGCGCTGGCAACGCCAAAAAAAAAACAAAAAAACAACTGTTTGTCAGAACACAGCAAAATATTTGCAAATTCATTGCAACGTTGGGAATATTAGGAGACAAGAAATAGGAAATGAAACAATTAAGTAGTGATGTCAATAATTTTTGATGTCCTATTTTCTACGTATCGTAAGATAAGATGCACCTTACCTACCGCACGCCGATTCGCCCGTGCATTCGGCTGCTGGCGTTCCGAATTAAGACGTCGCGCACAACTTCCAATTGCCGTACACACACAACTTCTATTACACATATCAACCAGTTGAGCAGCAAGCACGGTGCGCAAGCAAGCTATGCGTCAGCGATCAGTCGAAGGACGCAATGTTGAATATTCTCGATGTTGTTTGATAACGTTCTCGAGTGCAGTGAACCTGAACACCGACTGCAAAGCTAGTGCAAACAGTCAGGATTCACCAAATGTCGAAGTAAATGGCACCTCGCACGATGTCACTGCGCTAGTGCAACTATGTTTACAGATCCGGACCTAGCGAACACGCCCGGGCGTGACACGAAAAGAGACCGATGAAGCCATGAAGAGAATTCGCGAGCACATGGCAACATTCGCCGTACGTTTCATTAGTTACACCGCTAACCGCGCTGTCGATTCATGCCTGTCGATGACTCGAAATCACTTCCAATATCCTCTTGAAGAAACACACACATAATGCCGTTCTGCCGAGCGTAACACGGCACTGAGGCTAAAAGATCGGTCACTTCTCAACACACGCTAGCAACGCGCCGGACGGTCTGGAAGGGACATGGCCGCCGCCACCCAATGTTGCCCGCGTGCAGCCTACCTTTGCGGTACTCTGATTTTCCAGTGACTCTAGCGCGCGCAACTAATGATAGTTTTTTGTTTTTTTGGTTTTTTGCTTTTCCTTGATGTTTTCTTTGGTTTCTTTGTATGTCTTTGGTATTCTTTGCATTGCTCATCTTCTGTCACGTGGTTCTGCCACCTATATATTTTCGTGTTCTGCACAATAAACCCAGTTGGAAGTTAGCGCTCGTCTTTGTGAACCTTTTTTGTCTTCGTCTTGCTTTGCGCTATAATAATTGTCAATTGTTCGGATACACGTGCGGCATACGCTGACACGCTTTCGATAAAGAATCGTGCGGGTTGCCTGTTGCCACTGCGGTCTTTGCCTTCAAATAGCGAGAAGAATGTCACACGTGAAATGTTTGGTCGACGAGCCTCACCTACACATGAAGAGGCCGTACATGTACAGGCTGTTTCACACTTAGGGGAAATCTCAGAGCGCGTGGCATCGTGATGCGGCCAGCACTGCAACCACGCGCCGTCAGCAGTTCGCGCGTGCGCAGATGTACAACTCTACACCCTTGAAGGCGCTCCGAGATTTCCCCTAAGTATGAAACAGCCTGTACACCCTGGGTGCTATCCAAGCGAGGGCGCTGATGTCGGATCCCCTGCGGAACGGATTCCAGCTCTACCTGGACGAGAACTTCGCCTGATCCCGGGCCATACAAATTAACATTGCGACGCATGGAAGAAAGATATAAACAGCAGAGGACATCGTAAAAGAAGGTAAGGTGTTGCGAACGCGGACAGAAGAGCAGAGAACATGACACATATGCCAGAGATGGAAAAATTCCTCCTAAAACGCAATTAAATTGTATTGCTAATGCCTTTTATAATACTTTTTAAAATGTAATTGAACTACGCTACAAATTGCAGCTGGCTGAAAGTAGTGGCCTTGCATTACTATTACTTTTTTAATGTGGTAAAATAACTGAAATTATGGCTTAGAAATGCGCTTGTGGTAGGGTAACGCTACAAAGACAACACTACGAAGACAACGCTACACCTTTTGACTGGCACAGCATAGCCTCAGCTGCTTTTGCACCATAAAAACAGAATTAACCTACGAAGAACATAGAGGACACAGTTTAACAGGACGAGCGCAAACTTCAACTGGTTTATCGTTCATGCGTAGTAGACATAAATATGCACATTGCTAAGCCATTATGCACCAACTAGCCCATTCATCGCATAACTGAAATTATTTTAACAAAAGTTCTTCATTCATGCACTAACTCATGTGCACATCATTTACAGCACATGTACATTGAAATCTCAAATATATTTGTTCAACTTCCCCTGCTGGAAGTCTGGCATTCTGGTTAACTTCTATTTTTCTTTCCTATCTTAGTCAATTTTTTACGCCGTAAGGGAAGTGTATGCGCTATATTTTGGTAAAAATTAATTTGGCAAGTAACGATTTTCTTGAAATTGATCGCTTGAAGCAAATCATTGCATTGCTAAATTACCAACTCACAAAAGTAATTCACTACATTACTCATCAAAAAGTAATTTAATTACTCTAATTTCATTACTGCCAAGTCTCAACTTTTTTAGCTGCGGCCACTTCTACGCAGAGCAGACGGACCGCTGTGTTTCAGAGACTGGTGAAGCGTAAGCGACCTTTAACCGGAGGCTTACCATCTATTATCTACCTTTACATTGTCGAGCGTGTAAATTCATTCTGAAGTTCCATGAATGCGAAGTGTTACAAGCGCAAGAATGAAGAAGTGCGTCTAATGGTTGAGGCCAGGCATATTGATAGCAGTCGAAGACTATGAGTGACACACTACTTTAGCTTACATAAAGAAGACATGAAATACTTGTCCTGTTATCCCTCACGTAGTCTTCCACGTGTGCCAGATTGGCGGGTGGCGTTACCATACTTGCGCATGCGCAGATGAGCTCCTGTGTCTTTTTTTGTCGCTACAGTGCACCCACTGATTGACAGTCGGCGTTTGTGTTGTCTTGTTCTCTTCTCTCGTGTCCGTGTTAGCACGCCTCACCTTCTACTTGCCAACTATAGCTCAGCTTTGTGGCCATCATATGAGAGGGCATTGCGTCACGCAGCCAGCCTTGGCAAGCGAGCTTTAAGTGAAGCCCTTTTCCTCACTAGGGTAGCTGTTTGGGCTTGTTGGTTTGGCAGGGTGACAGCGCAAAAGACGAAGACTGAGAAGGTCTTCGCTGTCTTTTGGCTGTCACCCTGTATCGTGCCCTTCTCCTCGCCATGCTCTCTCCTAATTGTTCCTTCATTGCACACCCCGTGAGGATGGTGCACTGGGTCCCGCCCTGTGCAATTCTTATCAAAGTCATTGTATAATAAAGTGTATGCTCTGTTTTTATTTAGTGTCTCTTGCTTCCAGTAGTGCCCAGGGGCGTATCCAAGATTTTATTTTTCTATATATAGTTTGTCACGTGCTAGGGCAAGAAGAGCGGAACAGCTTTAGACGCAAGAACGAACGGCTCGCGCTCCTCGTCTTCGTCGCCTTTCCCGGCTGGCCACGGCTTGCTGGCTCAAAACACCAGGTGGTTATATCCCCTTCAACGGCGGTGTGTACAATTGTACAGATAAACTTCGGAGGCGCGTCACGCACTGCGTGTTTCTTCAAATGGCTTGACAGGCTTCCTGAGCGGACAACTATAGCGGTCATTTAACTTCATTGTGCTGCATATTGCTGCAGAGCATCACTTTGCTGGAGACACTACCATGTTCGACGATCATTCAACGTGCCGCGTTCCAGGACCAACGTCAAGAGTCTTTTTTTTTTCTTTGATCGAAACGAATACAACAACAACAAAAAAATTCGGCAGATCCCACGTACCGTGGGAGTCGATGTTATGCGAAGCATGCGGCGGGAAGGTGACCGTGGCGTAATTTTTTTTTACTAGGCGAAACGTTACAAAATGACACTAAAAATTTGCGTAAATATTATACGCGCACATATATGTTGAAGAGCCGCATATGTGTTATGTTGGGGTCGAACTTCGTGCGTTCGCCGAATACCTTCATATTGTTACCCGCCCCGCGAGCGGTGGTTCCAGATGGTGGAACGACGACTGTCTGCTGGTCACAAAGGACGCGACGACCCACGTCTCCCGAGGTGTTCAATTATGGTGCCTTACAGGAGACAGTGGCCGAGCCGGGCTACAGGGACGGAAGGTACACTTGCGCCTTCGCTGTGACAGCCAAAAGCAGCGGCAACGGCGACAATGATGCACGGGCCAATTGTATTGATGGCCCGTCAGCCCAGCATTGGAAGTACGTACCCGGAGGTGCTTTCCCCACGACCCGTCAACGCCTGAGGCCGAACATTCCGGGAACCGGGGTGAAAAGGAGCTGAGCGGTGGCGGCGGACAGACGAGTGGGCGAGAGGCGGTGATTCCTGCGAGGATGCGGCGAGGAGGAAGCCGGGCCTGGTACTTTCAACGGCAGCCGACTGGGAGTCGAGGAGAGTTATTCCTTCATTCCGATTGGACTGTAAGAGTGTTTGAATGGGGAGACAGGGAATAAAACCAGGGGTGCAGCGACAGTAAGAAGAAGAAGAGAAACGAATAAACGTCTCTATCCAGATGATGTCGGAGCGGTCGTTTCCTCAAGGTGCCAGCAGATGAAAAGTTCTCGCCTTCGGCTTCCTTGGCGGCAGCAGCAAATGTCGCGCAACCAGCGAGGCGAGTGGAAGAAACAAGAAGAACTTAACTTGTTATATAACAAGTTGTTTACAGTTGGTTAACGCTGCCAACGGCAACGTGGGTATTACCAACACCAGAAGCGGTAGGCTGATATATATATATAGTGCTTATGCATGTCCCTTATGATGTAGAACGCACGCACGTTTTACGAACCCGTGTGCATGTGTGGAAGAGGTTCTTGACAGTTCTTGAGCAAAGTCATTATCACCGTGATAAGTGAGCACCAGCAGCTGGTCAAGACTTGTTATCGGATCCGGTCGTGATCGCGGTGACGAGAGGTCCATGTGTAGTGAAGTATGAGGTATAGTACAGCTGTTGGAAATCGTGGATGCCTCGGTCATTTCGTTGAAAAATTGTCTGTCGATAGCAACGTTAGTCCGCCGCGGTGGTATAGCGGTTACGGTGCTCGGCTGCTGACCCGAAGGTCGCGGGTTCGATCCCGGCCGCGGCGGTCGCATTTCGATGGAGGCCAAATGGTAGAGGCCCGTGTACTTAGATTTAGGTGCACGTTAAAGAACACCAGATGGTCGAAATTTCCGGAGCCCTCCACTACGGTGTCTCTCATAATCATATCTTGGTTTTGGGACGTAAAACCCCAGATATTATTATTAGATAGCAACGTTACGAGAACACCGGAGAGGCGGTCCGCGTGGCGGTCGTGAGAACTAGTGGCGCTGCAGTCACGTCTAGCTCCCGCGGCTGGCGCTTGTTGTGATCGGCGCCGCCGATGTACGAGCGCACGTGGGTTACAGCGTCGTCTGCGCTTTGTTAGCTCGTCATCTTTGCGACTGTTCTTGACCAGGCTTAGCGTCTTGTACGAGGACACGTGCATGGTGTACGAAGCGTAACGAGGGCGAACAGATTCACAGTGCGGTATGCCGACTTGCTTTGCGCCGGGCTGTAAGAGCGGCTACCGCAACGACGACTCCGCTTCACGACACTTCTTCGGACCTCCAAAAGACCCTACGCCATTCAAGCTTTGCATCGCGAAGATAGAAAGCTTACTGCGAAATGCAAGGTCTGTGACGTTCATTTTGAGAGTGACGACATTGTAAAGCACTATCGTCGTGTCATTGCGGGAAAAGAAGTTTTGATCCCACGTGGAAAGTGGGAACTCGCGCCAGGTGCTGTGCCGCGCTTGTTCCTAGCACTTCCACCCCACATTTCAAAGCCAAAATGTTCGGGGTTTAGGCGCAAATCCCCCCCAAAACGCACGGCGTCCCGCGAAAGCCCGGTGCCCAATTTGGAGGAGCCGCCAGAAATAGAACAGCAAAACGAAAGGCAGGCGATTACCTATATACGCTACTGAGACTGAGAGTTGCATCACACTGACATTCGATCAGTTGTCAGCTGTCGCTATGCCTTCAAAGTAGAGGATTTTCGAGAGATTTTACGACGAGGTATTCAACAAGATGTGCGGAATATTTTACACTCGCCGGCTCGGGAACGGGCTGCTCAGCGCAAATATTTGACACGGTACACATAGAAAAGACGATGACCAGCGCTGCTCCTCGTCTTTTCTTTGTGTACGGTGTCAAATTTTTTGCGCTGAGCAGTTTAATAATGGAATAGCAACTAGCCCAATCCCACACGTTGCTTCGGGAACGGAGACTTACTTGTGCAAAAGATAATTGTAGTTGACGAGCAGTTTAACTGCGTAGTGAACGGCTACAGCACGAAACGCAAACGGTTGTCGTACAGTGTAAGAAGTGCTGCGGGCATGGAACATCTGCTCGGTGAAGTTGAAAGACTGAAGCTGAATACTGACGACTCTTCTAGCGACAGAGTATGCGCGAATAACTGCTCGGTGCTCACATCACGGCCGCTCTGTTCGAATTGTTTAAGGCACCGTAGAAAGATGCGACGTAGGAAGATGAGACACCGAAAATACAACTATCCGCTGAAAAAAATGCTCAGAGACGAGACGACATTTACTCGATGTAATCGCACACTGAGATTTCATTTACCGAGTTCTCGTAAAATTTTCCGATTTTGGGTCAGTATCCCTTTAACCGTCGCGAAAACGTGTCTTGTAAACATTGCAGAGCATTGGTGATGTTTTTCGAGAAAGTTTTTTTCAATAAATTGTAGAAACATGAGTACTCTTTTATTGCGATAGCAATTATATGGACAGTCTCGGCTGAATTTTGCCGTCGCCGCCGTCATGCACCGTATATGTATAAGTATGTGTATATATATAAAAGCCCCAAAGAAAAATAATTCAGAAAAATGCTTCCGAAGCGCGGAATCGAACCAGGGACCTCTTGCTCCGCAGCGAGTAGCGCTAACCACTACGCCACGAAACGCAGATCCTCCACGTAGCTAACGGCAAGTGTTATATACACACCCTTTACCGCTGGACGGATTCAGAGACGCTAGGCGCTTATAAGCGTTTCTTCATTACCAGCGAGATGGTGCTACACTCTAAGCCAAAAGAGAGCAACGGGGGTATAGGGGTTCCTCCTTTGAGGGAGCAAGTGCTTTGCCACTCCCATTACTCTCCTAAAAGGAGCAACGGCAAGGGGAGGAACCGTTGCTCTCCTTGAAGACCAACTGTTACTCCTTCCTGATGCTCCTCAAGGGAGCAACGGATGCTCCTTCCCGTTACTCCTTAGTTTCTTCGTGGGCCGAAAAAAAAATTCGTTTTTAATTGACTTCTAGAGCACATTGAGGTTTACACATAGATTTGTTTGGATGTACAAATGATACACAGACATCTCGTTCAGAAAGAAATTTCAGAAAATTTGCAACAAACACACAGGATTCGAACTCGCGACCACCTAATCACCATGCGCGCACGCTAACCACTGCGCCACCAAACGCTACGGCGCCGTCTGAAAGGAAACGGGGTTATGTAGGTACCGACGGGTCGTTGCGCGTTCTGACGTGTTAGTGAAATGAGTATAGGCGTGCAGAACCACTGGTGATGTTCGAAAGAGAATAGAAGGTAACAATGCATACATCTGAAAACGTCAAGGCAATGAGTCTCTCGCGAAAACACAGGCTTTGCCGTGCTCCCTTTGCGCTAGCTAAAAGGCCAGTTTTTTCTTTTTTGCCCGGAGGTGTGTTTTCTTCTTCTTTATTATCATTGTTATTATTAATATCAATATTAATATTATTTTTTGCGGAAGAGTCGATATTAATCATATTATTTTTTGCGGAAGAGTCGCCTCCCCTTTGAAAAGACAACACCGCCCGAGCTGATAACGTCCGTTTGATCTGAGATTAAACACAAATTCAAACTACCGGACCCGATTGCGATAACTGTCCTCCCGCCAAATCAGCCAGTGACAAGGTAGAGATGAGGGGGTAGGGGAGGCAGCGGCGTTAGCTCGCTGTCAGTCTCGTTGTCAGCATAAAACCGCAAATGTAAAGTCTATCAATTGTGTACTTCTCTCAACCGCTTGTTTGTCGCGAAGTATACACGGAGTCTCGCGAAGCTTCGCATTTTATTGCCACACTCTCAGGCTATATATTTATGCCAAATGTTATACGCAAACACGCCATTTGACTTGCGACGACAACAGCTTCAGGTGCTGGCGTTCTAGTGCAACCATGCCTTTAATGGGCGATTTTAGCTTGTATTGTGGGCTTTTAGCTTTACGTTACCGTGTTACGAGTTGCCGGAACGAATTTGCGCATACGCGGGCCTTTACGGAACGTGAACTACTCTCCGGATTGGCTTTACGTTTACGGCCCTATCTCGAAAATCCACATTCGTTCGCGGCTACTCGCGATACCCGCTTTGCCGAGGCTACAGCCGCCGAGTGAAAAAAAAGCCGAAGTGCGAGCGGTAATTGCGATCACTTTGTTTCAGCGGCTAGAGTCACTAGAGTGACCTAGAATTAAAATACCGAAGCGGTAAAAACGTGAGAAGCCTTGATATAAATACCCCGACAGGCTGGATAGGTGACGCCATCTAGCGGGAACAAGATGAAGCAGGCAAGCAAAAAATTGTTATTTCAGAAACATCGTGCGTTCCACTTCTAGTGTAAATGCCTTGCCGCGGCATTATTACGAATGAGTTACCTTTTCAATAATTTTTTTTCCTCTAAAACACTAGGCGAAAACAAACGTGTCCACGACTATGGTTGCACGAAGCGTCACAAGATGGCGACACCATTGTCGGATAACCCGGTATTCTACGCTAAAAACCCCTCGAGATATTTCTGCAGTGGTTATACAATCTTATATAAATTACATATAACTTAAATGCCGTTATCATCAACATTTCATGATTTATTCAAACGTAAAGGTATCCGTTTACCTACGGGGAGGTAAAACCTTTCTAAAACATGTGTTCCGGTAACACGGGAGCATTAAAAAGTTTACGTACAAGCCAAATGTCCCTATTAGCGTGTCTATCTCTCTGTTCAGTTTACAAAAACTAGTTTCCTTATGCCAGCCCGCAAGAAAATGTGGCCCCTGGCCCATGCATCGACCGATACAGGGTGCGTCCTGCAGGAGAGCAGCGGTTGCGCGCCGAGAGAAACTGTTGCCGTTCGTCCTTCTGTTGCTCCCTTCCAACCTAACCCTAAACGCTTACTCCCCCAGCTTGAGCCATGTCAGCCATCTTGTTCCAGTTGGTCTTTTTGGGGAGTAACAGTTGGTCTTTAGGACTAAAACCGGCAGTTACTCTCGTTTTCTCCATTTTTGGCTTAGAGTGTAGGAGCGCGACGGGCGGATTTAAAAGTCGTCGGCTCGCTCGCTCGCTTCTTATATTTGCGCAGGGAGAACCTTGCCCTTCCGCTGTCTGCTCGCGCGGTTTTCTCGTGCTGAGGGGAAGAGGGATGTTTCACGCTTTCACCGTGATGTCCGCGCTCATGTTACGGAGCGTACGAAGGTCACTCGAGCTCAAGGGACGCCGCTAAACGAACAAACAGAAGATGAGCGCGAACTATCAAGTGTCACAGCTCGACACTTGAAGCACTCTAGTTTCCTTCGCTGCTTTTGGCCGCCTTTGCAAACAGGAGCGCTGTTCAAACTGAGAGTATCTATCTTTATAGAACGTTTTTGTATCTCGAGTAAGTACGCTTCTTTGTACACTATAAAGGCTTTTACAAACGTGTTGGGTTGTTCTTGGTCTAGATAAGAGGGCAGCGGCTAAAATTGTAGTGGTAGTTATAAAAATTACGCTGAAAACCCTCATTCGCTTAGAAACTCCTATGCTTGGAAGTTAAGCGCAATGTAGACAGCTCAAATATTGTCACAGGGTCGTGACGTCGACGAAGGCAGCAGTCAGCAGGTCCGAGATGAAACTCTTTATTTGGCCGAACTTGTGGCCGGGAAACTGAAAGTCAAACTATAGCAATACACTGATAGCGGCGAACAAAGCGTCGACCGTCGATCAATTGACAAGCGGTCAAGCGCGTCGGCTTTTATACAGGCGCTATCGAACTTTCCAGCGATATCGCTGGTGGCGGCGTTATCTCCCGACAAAGCTGGAACATTCGCGTGCAGCGCACAATCTTACCAAAACGATCTACTACAATCGCGAAGCTTCTCGAACAGTGCTTCGCGGACAGCGTCGAGCGTTCATAACCGTCCTTGCTGGTCGAACCCGAATACATAAAAAAAAAAAGTGGGCGTGACAATATAGACCGAACATCGATTCTTAGCCAATTAATGAACAACGCACGCGGGCCAATGCATACAGACGACCTTATGCATATCCACCTAAGTATCCACCTAACTAGTACAATAAGAAAGTTGCCGCGCAGTTGCAGCGAGCAACTGCGCGGCGGACCGCAGCGTTATGCCGTGGCAGCAGACGACGCGCCGATAGTGGCGCAAGACGGAACTGCAGCGCCGCTAGTTCTCACGACCGCCGTTCGGACCACCCTCCTCCGCTGGCGGAGATACGGAGCTTTGAAACTGAGTTTGTTCTAGTAACGTTGGTCGATAGAGCCGGCGACATGTCGGAACCTGAAGTCACCCTTCGCGTTGGTGAGGTATAGGCCGTCGAGGCTCATAGGCCTGGATAGCGCTATATATCCAGCATCAGTAGACCAACATCAGTGGATGCCGCTTGTCGTATTCGTAGACTGCCTGGGCGTATGTGTCGTACGTAGCCTAGTCGACAAAGCAGCTGTCAATCAATCTGGCATCATCCTCTGTCAGCATAAGGCCATCGCCATAGGCGTGCGCACAGGGGGGGCAGGGGGGGCCGCCCCCCCCTAATCACCTAAGAGGGGGGCGCGAAATCTGCTCCGTACATTGACCCTTCTAGTCACCTAAGAGGGGGGGGGGGGCGCAAAATCTGCCCCATACATTGACTTAGAAGGGTGGGGGGGGTGGGGGGCGCTGCGACGAACCTGTGCCCCCTCTAATGGGGAACCCTGCGCACGCCTATGGCCATCGCCCAGCCTCGTAAGAAATGAAGAGGACACTGTGTTGTTCTGGCGGACTAAGTGCACTTTACGATGCGATGATGTGAATATCATACGTAACTTTCGTTAATGTATTCCTCCGGGGTCTAGTATTGCTTCAATAATAATAATAATAATAATAATAATAATAATAATAATAATAATAATAATAATAATAATAATAATAATAATAATAAAATAATAATAATAATAATAATAATAATAATAATATAATCAATCAATCAATCAATCAATCATTTATTTAACGTGCCCAGGAACAACCGTAAGGTCTTTGTGCAGGCGCACGCAAAAAAAAAACAAAAAAAAAACTATACAATACAGACAGTCTTCAGAAATAAAAGAGCAAATACACGTAGACAAAGAGAAATGAACACAAAAGGGGAGGAGTAAAATAAGACAACACGAGAAATATTGAAGGGGAATGAAAAATTAGATTGCATATATACAACTATGCGGAAAGACGGAGAAGGGAAGACTTTGTACATTGTGCCATACTATGTCAAAACAGTACAAAGCTCGGATAAAAACAATGATTGTGGACTATGAAAAATGTCAAGATCAAGAAAATTAACATTATAGAGACTTTGTATTCTGTGAACGGTAGAGTGTTGGAAGGAGCAGGCGGGTACATGAAACGGTCTGTTCTCTCTGGTTAACTTACGCGGAATTCGAAAATTAACACAATTGAGAAGTACAGGGCAGGATATGATACCGTGGACTAGCTTGTAAAGAAACAAGAGATCAGAACGATTTCGTCGGCAGTGAAGTGATGGCAATGATAATAATTCAGCAGTATTTGAACGAGATTTTTTAGCAAAGCGATGGTTATATGCTAAGGAATTTTTTCTGGACTCGTTCAATGGTGTTACCGCTGGATTGAGCAATGCCATTCCATATCACGGACGCATACTCCAGTTGAGGAAGACATAGCGCGGTGTACAATTTTCGGAAGGGCATAGGAGAACGGAATTCTCTAGACAATCTGCAAACACAGCCTAGGGTGCGAAGACCCCGCAAAGCAACACGCTTAGCGTGAGCAGAAAAGTTTAACGCGCTATCAACAACAACACCAAGATCACTGATCTCATAAACCTTGCATAAGGACACAGAATTGACAGAGTATTGAAATGACACGCTAGATGTTTTTGCGAGTGATAGACATGAATTTTGTCTTCGAGGGCATTCAGAGAAAGGTTATTAGCGTTGCACCATTCGGAAAAAGAGCGCAAATCTGACTGCAGCAAGCGACAGTCGTTAACTGAATGAATTCCTTAAAAATCTTGATGTCATCGGCATACAAGAGGAAAGAAGAATTACGAATGGCAAAAGAAACATCATTAACGTAAATTAAAAATAGGAGTGGGCCTAATACTGACCCTTGAGGGACCCCACTAGTCACTTATACAAAGAAGACGTTTGGCCATTTACCGCTACATAACAATATCTATTGAGCAGATAGCTCTGCAGGAGATTCACAACCGACAAGTCAACATCAAATTGCGCAAGTTTAACCATAAGCAGTGTGTGGCTGACTACGTCAAAAGCCTTGCTCAGGTCACAGTAGAGTACGTCAACCTGTCCTCTCTGAGAAATAGGTGTGGAGATAATAATAATAATAATAATAATAATCAGCCTGTCTACGCCCACTGCAGGGCAAAGGCCTCTCCCATGTTCCGCCAATCAACCCGGTCCTGTGCTTTCTACCGCTCAGTAAAAATACCCGCCGCATGCTTCGCATAACATCGACTCCCACGGTACGTGGGATCTGCCGAATTTTTCTGTCTCCCCCTCACGCGTTTGCCACCTCTTGGAATCCAGTCAGTTACCCTTAATGACCACCGGTTATCCTGCCGGCGTGCTTGCTTGCTTGCTTGCTTGCTTGCTTGCTTGCTTGCTTGCTTGCTTGCTTGCTTGTGCCCGTTTGTTGGCTCTTACCCACTACGAGGGATCGGCCATGAAACCGGCGGTTATTTTAATAATATTTTTTAAAGAATGAGGAATATAAATAAC
>NC_051182.1:168944602-168990259 GCF_013339695.2 Rhipicephalus sanguineus | reverse complement strand
GGCACCAACCGAAATGAAAATAGGTGCAGCTGTACTCAATTTTGCAAATTAGGCAGTATCATAATCAATTTTTAAACGCGAAGCGGTCGTGGTCTATCCTGTGCTGCGTTGTCGTTGTAACAGGAGTTACACGGTCACGTGACCAGAGGGGGAGTGAAAAATAATATAAAAACAATGATGATGCTTAAAATAATGATGATGATAACGGCGCTCGAAATGACAATCGAATACACTCGCGTGCTTACAGCTTCACTGTCCAACAGCTTTCAAGGTGAGGAACTGGCCTTAATTTTTCTTTTTTTGCGTATCTCATGTTCCGCGAAACGGAGGGTCGAAGCAGAGTGTGACATTGCCAACGTGTATTCTGTCGCCGCTTCTCGCAGAAGGTGGCCGAGGGATTGACCCAGTGTATGCCAAGGCGCTGGCCGAGCGCATTCAAGAACACGGCGTGCTGCCCTCGTACTCCGAATACTGGGCCGACCCTGAGAAGGTGCCGTCGGAACAGCACTACGTGATCAAGAGTTCGGACCGGAGGGCCTGCCTATCATCATCTGGGCGCCTAATGGAGACGTTTGTGGCATTGGAGACCTCCTGAACTCCGTGTGAGTATGGAAAAAAAAAAAAAAAAAAACTTCCACGGAGAATTACATTCGCTGATAGCTCTGGGAAAGAAGCTTATATGTATTTAAACAATCGGTGTGAACAACAGCAGCACGAATAAACATTGAATAATGATGTCTAGAAGTCTCACTGCGAAGAATATCAAATTGTCTGCATACTTAATGTAAACACGATTATTAGGTATTAGTCCTAGCCTGCAATACGCGTAGTTCTATGGTACACACCAGGGCGTAGCCAGAAATTTTTTTCGGGTGGGGGGGGGGGGGGGTTCAACCATACTTTATGTATGTTTGTGCGTGCATTTGTATGTGTGCGGTATATATACGCAAGCAAAACTGAAAAATTTCGGGGGGCGGTTTGAACCCCCAACCCCCCCCCCCCTTGGCTACGCCCCTGGTACACACAGTTGAAAAGGAGGATATATATTGCCTGACACAGCGACATGGTGTTGACCTTCTACAACTTTTGTCTTATTATCGCACCTCGATAGCAAAGTTAGGTTATTATTATGAAAGTTTTCTCGAGATTGGTTCTTGATATGCTACCACACGTGAAACTTGCGACGTCACAGTGACGCCATTTTTGCCTCTACAACCAAAACAGAAACATGCACGTCTCTCGATTACTGATGGTGCCACCATATCGTTTCAGTTATGCTTGGACACGTCAAATCGGTTTTATATTTCACTCCTCATTATGCATTCCACATAAGCTAGCTTCAGTCACGTGTATGCAGCCCTGCACGTCTCCACCAGAAGCGATGGCTGGGCCAAAGAATTCAATGGAGCTCGCAGCTGTGTACGTACTATGGCGATGAAAAGAAACGCGAACAGCAGAAAACGTGGCTTTTGGCACAGTCAGCGCAGCCTGGTGTTGGCTGGCTAGTTTGAGGATACTTGCCCGACTCCAATATGCTTGGTTTATCGCTAGGCGAATCTGTGCTTTCAGTCGGTATGCCCGCTGTGCTAGAAACTTGTTCCGGCTGGCATTATCGCATGGCGTGTGCTTATCTTCCAGTCATACCTAGCACGAGCCAAAGCAAGACTGTAGCGGTACGGTGACACCTACTGAAAGCACAGATTCACCTAGCAATAACCAAGGTATATGATAGTTAGGCACATATCCTCAGACCAGACGACAGACGCTAGGCTGCGCTGACTCTGCAAAACCCTTGGTTTTCTAAAATGATCTGAAATTGAAAATGCAGGACTCCGTATCATAGCCCATGCGTTTGTCGTGAGCGGGGTGAGGTGAAAATGAGTAAAATATGGCGATCTCGACTGGGCGCAGACTCGGGTCGCAGGTCCTTTCTGAGACGAAAGGCATCATCTACAACAACCTGATGAACGACTTCGACATACCGAACCAGACCAACTTGTGGGGCTTCCCGGGGTCGCTGTCGTCAAACCTGCTGGGGCCCAGCCGCAGGCCCGTCACCTCGCTGGCGCCTGTATTCCTCTTCCGCAAAGGGGCGCTGGTTGCGGTTGCAATGGGAGTTGGTGGTGGCTTCGCCATAACCGGCACTGCACAGGTCTGGTCATTTAGCAATGTGTAACAATATCCTATTCCTTTTTCCTTTTCCTCCGCCGAAGGATAATGATTGGGCTGGAGCGCTTACGGCAGAAATTCCCAAAAATAATGAGAAGCAATCTACTGCTGTGCCTAAAGCGCAAAGTGTACAACCACTGTACACTGCCAGTATTAACATATGGGGCGGAAACTGTGAGGTAACAAAGAAGCTAAAAGAAAATAAAATCACACAACCTGCAATTGAACGTAAAATGGTGGGCATAACCATTAAAGGGCTCTGCAACACTTTTTCAGCATGATCAATAAAGCGCTGCTGATTGGTAGAACACGTGGCGCAAAATCCAGCACGTGGCCTGGAAATTACAATCAATTCTCAAAGTCAGCTAGACATTGCTCGCTCTTCTCTCGGCAAATGATGCCATAAACCCAAATGACTACACCCAGGCCCGTAGCCAGGAAATTCTTTCGGGGGCGGGGGGAAGGGGGCCCACTTGCTGAAAAACTTGACACCTACTTCACCAAAATTTCAAGGGGGGGGGGGGGGGTTGGGCCTAGACCCCCTCCCCCCCCTGGCTACCGGCCTGACTGCACCATAAACAAAAGTCCGACGGTTGTTGGCTTATTTGAGCATCGTGAGCTGCATAGTCACCGCGGGATTATGCCACACACCTGCACGCACGACTCATGATCACACTGAAAAGTAAGCCGCGCGTTCTAAGCAAAAAAAGAAAATAAAGTGCTCAAGGTCATGATGCGTGCTAATGAATTGACATAGGTTCTTGCCCCCTTGTCACCCTCCCCTCCCCCCTGCATAGCTTTCAGTGCACTCAGCGGTACAAAAGGAGAGAGAAGGCGCTTAAAGCGTACGACAAATCCCTTTAACTCCGCTCGTACTTGATGAATTATTAAAATTTTAGTGGCATTCGATTCACAAGGCAATAAAATCCTTTAATGAAGCAATTGGATGATTACTTGGAAAAGTATTGCAGGACCCCTTTAAGAGACGGGAAGAGAGCAGAGTGGATTAAGGAACAAAAAGGGGGTAGCTGACATTCTAGCCGACATAGAGAAGAAAAAGTGGATGAGAGCAGGCCATGTAATGAGGACAGGTAACCGTTGGTCAGTTAGAGCTACAGAATGGATATCAAGACATGGGAAACATAGCCGAGGACAGCAGATGGTTAAGTGGGGTGGGGAAATCTGAAAGTCTGTAGGTTATAAAATGGAACCAGCTCGCATATGAAAGGGTATAATTGGGGATCACTGGGTGAGCTCTCCGTCCTGCAGTGGACATAAAAAGTAGGCTGAAAATGATGAACATCATTTTGCTACTTCTCCAGGAAAAAAATTTCCGTGCGTGTTCCATGAAAAAAAAAGAAAAGGAATAAAAAAGTTGCAAGTAAAGTTCAACTGCTTTCAAAATCTGTTTCGCTGTGAAACAAAAAACAGACGGGAACCATTACAGTTTCATTATACGTAGTCTTCTTGTATATATCCCTGTTAAGACAGTGCGCATGACAGCGTCCGGCCAATCAAAGTATGCAGTTCCAGTCGAAGCGGCGCAGCTCCCCCGCCCCCTGATGGATCTTTTGTGTGACGAAAGATGTCCGGGACATTTGCTCTCCGCTTGAGCCGCAATCGTCAACTGCCCTCGCATGCTTTCACTTGCACATGAACATAGGACGGTATACGGATGGCGACGGCAAAAATGCACTCGGAGTACCCATATGACTGCTACCACAATAATACAAAATAGTCTCAGCCATTTTTCAAGAACACAACCAGTGGAAGTGCTTCAACTGCCGCTTCTGCTAACCAAGCTACCCAAGCAGAGGCTCAGCGATGCCGATGCCAGGGGCTCGCGCTGCTGAGGCAGAATGTTACGGTTGCTGCCGAGACGCACATGCATGTCTCTCTCAAATTGTTTGCCTCATATGCAGCTATATCGAAACACCTAAACGGCACTGGTCGAATTCCTCATTATGAAGTAACGTGTATCGTGAGTGTTGGTGAACTTTTTTCCAGAAACCAGTAAATTCGCAGTTGGAACGTCAGAAAGTTCATCATATGTTGATTGTAAGCATACCTGTAATTATCAATTATCAATCACTGTCTCAAAGTTGTATCTGCCGGTCATCGAGTCTGCTGTCACATGAGAGGAAAGAACCGTTCACTATGAAGAGGGAATTCACGTGCGCAGGTGTTGCTGCGAAGTCTGCTGTTCAATCGCTCGCCCAAGCAGGCAATCGAGTGGTTCCGTGAACACCACCAGCTGATGCCCAACACGCTCTTCGTTGAAGCCGGAATGGACTACGTGAGAACTTCCGTTACTCAGATTGATTACCGCATTGTATATGCTCAAATGCCGTAACTGCCCCCCCACCCCCCCTCTCACCACAGTTGCACATTGCAAACTAAAAACTAAAAACTTACAGGATCCTAGCAATGGGAAGGCACAGCGCAACTGAGACAATGGACAAGAACACGCAACACAAACGAGCACTGACTCTGGACTGACACGTCGAAGCGGCTATCAAGTTTGCACATGTCAAGGCCGGATCAGTGCGAAAAGTTTGAGACAGAAAAGGGCCCAATGTAGAAGAAATGTGTTGCAGTAAGACTTGGTCTGGGCGAGTTGGTTCATAGCAATGGGAAGGCACAGCGCAACTGAGACAATGGACAAGAACACGCAACACAAACGAGCGCTGACTTTGGACTGACACGTCGAAGCGGCTATCAAGTTTGCACATGTCAAGGCCGGATCAGTGCGAAAAGTTTGAGACAGAAAAGGGCCCAATGTAGAAGAAATGTGTTGCAGTAAGACTTTGGTCTGGGCGAGTTGGTTCATAGCAATGGGAAGGCACAGCGCAACTGAGACAATGGACAAGAACACGCAACACAAACGAGCGCTGACTCTGGACTGACACGTCGAAGCGGCTATCAAGTTTGCACATGTCAAGGCCGGATCAGTGCGAAAAGTTTGAGACAGAAAAGGGCCCAATGTAGAAGAAATGTGTTGCAGTAAGACTTTGGTCTGGGCGAGTTGGTTCATAGCAATGGGAAGGCACAGCGCAACTGAGACAATGGACAAGAACACGCAACACAAACGAGCGCTGACTCTGGACTGACACGTCGAAGCGGCTATCAAGTTTGCACATGTCAAGGCCGGATCAGTGCGAAAAGTTTGAGACAGAAAAGGGCCCAATGTAGAAGAAATGTGTTGCAGTAAGACTTTGGTCTGGGCGAGTTGGTTCATAGCAATGGGAAGGCACAGCGCAACTGAGACAATGGACAAGAACACGCAACACAAACGAGCGCTGACTCTGGACTGACACGTCGAAGCGGCTATAAAGTTTGCACATGTCAAGGCCGGATCAGTGCGAAAAGTTTGAGACAGAAAAGGGCCCAATGTAGAAGAAATGTGTTGCAGTAAGACTTTGGTCTGGGCGAGTTGGTTCATAGCAATGGGAAGGCACAGCGCAACTGAGACAATGGACAAGAACACGCAACACAAACGAGCGCTGACTCTGGACTGACACGTCGAAGCGGCTATCAAGTTTGCACATGTCAAGGCCGGATCAGTGCGAAAAGTTTGAGACAGAAAAGGGCCCAATGTAGAAGAAATGTGTTGCAGTAAGATTTTGGTCTGGGCGAGTTGGTTCATAGCAATGGAAGGCACAGCGCAACTGAGACAATGGACAAGAACACGCAACACAAACGAGCGCTGACTCTGGACTGACACGTCGAAGCGGCTATCAAGTTTGCACATGTCAAGGCCGGATCAGTGCGAAAAGTTTGAGACAGAAAAGGGCCCAATGTAGAAGAAATGTGTTGCAGTAAGACTTTGGTCTGGGCGAGTTGGTTCATAGCAATGGGAAGGCACAGCGCAACTGAGACAATGGACAAGAACACGCAACACAACGAGCGCTGACTCTGGACTGACACGTCGAAGCGGCTATCAAGTTTGCACATGTCAAGGCCGGATCAGTGCGAAAAGTTTGAGACAGAAAAGGGCCCAATGTAGAAGAAATGTGTTGCAGTAAGACTTTGGTCTGGGCGAGTTGGTTCATAGCAATGGGAAGGCACAGCGCAACTGAGACAATGGACAAGAACACGCAACACAAACGAGCGCTGACTCTGGACTGACACGTCGAAGCGGCTATCAAGTTTGCACATGTCAAGGCCGGATCAGTGCGAAAAGTTTGAGACAGAAAAGGGCCCAATGTAGAAGAAATGTGTTGCAGTAAGTGATCAGTGCGAAACTTTTCGTTGCAAATGTGATCACTGCGAAACTTTTCGCACTGATCCGGCCTTGACATGTGCAAACTTGATAGCCGCTTCGACGTGTCAGTCCAGAGTCAGCGCTCGTTTGTGTTGCGTGTTCTTGTCCATTGTCTCAGTTGCGCTGTGCCTTCCCATTGCTATGAACCAACTCGCCCAGACCAAAGCCTTACTGCAACACATTTTTTCTACATTGGGCCCTTTTCTGTCTCAAACTTTTCGCACTGATCCGGCCTTGACATGTGCAAACTTGATAGCCGCTTCGACGTGTCAGTCCAGAGTCAGCGCTCGTTTGTGTTGCGTGTTCTTGTCCATTGTCTCAGTTGCGCTGTGCCTTCCCATTGCTATGAACCAACTCGCCCAGACCAAAGTCTTACTGCAACACATTTCTTCTACATTGGGCCCTTTTCTGTCTCAAACTTTTCGCACTGATCCGGCCTTGACATGTGCAAACTTGATAGCCGCTTCGACGTGTCAGTCCAGAGTCAGCGCTCGTTTGTGTTGCGTGTTCTTGTCCATTGTCTCAGTTGCGCTGTGCCTTCCCATTGCTATGAACCAACTCGCCCAGACCAAAGTCTTACTGCAACACATTTCTTCTACATTGGGCCCTTTTCTGTCTCAAACTTTTCGCACTGATCCGGCCTTGACATGTGCAAACTTGATAGCCGCTTCGACGTGTCAGTCCAGAGTCAGCGCTCGTTTGTGTTGCGTGTTCTTGTCCATTGTCTCAGTTGCGCTGTGCCTTCCCATTGCTATGAACCAACTCGCCCAGACCAAAGTCTTACTGCAACACATTTCTTCTACATTGGGCCTTTTCTGTCTCAAACTTTTCGCACTGATCCGGCCTTGACATGTGCAAACTTGATAGCCGCTTCGACGTGTCAGTCCAGAGTCAGCGCTCGTTTGTGTTGCGTGTTCTTGTCCATTGTCTCAGTTGCGCTGTGCCTTCCCATTGCTATGAACCAACTCGCCCAGACCAAAGTCTTACTGCAACACATTTCTTCTACATTGGGCCCTTTTCTGTCTCAAACTTTTCGCACTGATCCGGCCTTGACATGTGCAAACTTGATAGCCGCTTCGACGTGTCAGTCCAAAGTCAGCGCTCGTTTGTGTTGCGTGTTCTTGTCCATTGTCTCAGTTGCGCTGTGCCTTCCCATTGCTATGAACCAACTCGCCCAGACCAAAGTCTTACTGCAACACATTTCTTCTACATTGGGCCCTTTTCTGTCTCAAACTTTTCGCACTGATCCGGCCTTGACATGTGCAAACTTGATAGCCGCTTCGACGTGTCAGTCCAAAGTCAGCGCTCGTTTGTGTTGCGTGTTCTTGTCCATTGTCTCAGTTGCGCTGTGCCTTCCCATTGCTATGAACCAACTCGCCCAGACCAAAGTCTTACTGCAACACATTTCTTCTACATTGGGCCCTTTTCTGTCTCAAACTTTTCGCACTGATCCGGCCTTGACATGTGCAAACTTGATAGCCGCTTCGACGTGTCAGTCCAGAGTCAGCGCTCGTTTGTGTTGCGTGTTCTTGTCCATTGTCTCAGTTGCGCTGTGCCTTCCCATTGCTATGAACCAACTCGCCCAGACCAAAGTCTTACTGCAACACATTTCTTCTACATTGGGCCCTTTTCTGTCTCAAACTTTTCGCACTGATCCGGCCTTGACATGTGCAAACTTGATAGCCGCTTCGACGTGTCAGTCCAGAGTCAGCGCTCGTTTGTGTTGCGTGTTCTTGTCCATTGTCTCAGTTGCGCTGTGCCTTCCCATTGCTATGAACCAACTCGCCCAGACCAAAGTCTTACTGCAACACATTTCTTCTACATTGGGCCCTTTTCTGTCTCAAACTTTTCGCACTGATCCGGCCTTGACATGTGCAAACTTGATAGCCGCTTCGACGTGTCAGTCCAGAGTCAGCGCTCGTTTGTGTTGCGTGTTCTTGTCCCTTGTCTCAGTTGCGCTGTGCCTACCCATTGCTATGAACCAACTCGCCCAGACCAAAGTCTTACTGCAACACATTTCTTCTACATTGGGCCCTTTTCTGTCTCAAACTTTTCGCACTGATCCGGCCTTGACATGTGCAAACTTGATAGCCGCTTCGACGTGTCAGTCCAGAGTCAGCGCTCGTTTGTGTTGCGTGTTCTTGTCCATTGTCTCAGTTGCGCTGTGCCTTCCCATTGCTATGAACCAACTCGCCCAGACCAAAGTCTTATTACAGGATCCCTTATGCATTCATGACGACTCGAAGGCGAAAGCCATCTTCTTTTTCTTCTCAGTCAATGTATTGATCCTCCCCCTTCCAAAAGCTTTCTGCACCTCGCCTGGTTTTGCACTGCCTCCATGATTGGCCAACCAGTGACCAAGTGACGATGTCATGTGATGACATCATCATGTGACATTCACGTCACAAAGTTTGGTGATCTGTGACGTCATGGTGATGTCATATGGTGACGGCATCACGTGATGATGATTCTCTTGACGCCAACTTCGTGGGACACAACGGACGTTGACGGTCAATTTTCATGTTTGATGAGGCATCTATACTCTATCTCAGATTCCCTTCAGCACTGTGGAAGCTACAGTGCCCCTTAGCCAATAGAAAGGGTGAAAATTGCTTGTGATGTACTCATCTACGTTGCGTTGTCTGCTAAGTGTCCCCATGATGGTGGTGGTGAAAAACTTTATTTGTGCGAAGGCCAAAAGGTAAAAAAAATATTCAAAAAGTTAAATGGTATCTGCGTGCCCGCACTGGGCGTGTAAAGTGAGCAGACGGCAAAAAAAGAGAACATGACTGCACCCATTGACGCAGGTGCCGTCCGCCTCGAATTTATCACGTCGTCGTGCGCTGTGTGGCCCGTAAGTTCCAAACTGAAGCTTGTATTTGCTTTAGATTCATTTCCTGACGCTTTGGCAGCAATGTATTAGTGGCTATATTACGCTGTTTTCATTAACCTTTATCAAATGCTCGGCACGACAGGCTTAGCAGACATAGATAAGCAAGTCTGATCTTGCCAGTAATGACAAAACGTACTTGATGCTTTTCCTCATCGTGAGATGGCACAAAACGATAGCTCATTTCACCATTTATTTCTTGCTGTCAGCACTGTGGGCAAGTAACAAGCGCAACTTCGGATCGAAGAGGGCGGTCACGTCTGCGTGGGCGTTGCCATGTTGATTTGTAACCAGTTACCGGCGGTTACTCATAACAACAATTAAAGAAATACGACGTAAATGCGATGAAGAATAAACATATTGCGCATTGATGTGATGTAACACGTGCTAGACAAGCGCAAAGGTCTCAACCCTGCGAATTGTAAGGTGATTAAATCTGGCACTATGTTTTGCTGCGCAAGCATGTGGCTTGCTTACACCCCGTAGCTTGCTGAACGGTAGTGGTGAAATGGAGTATAATGCTTTCGTCTTAATAAACCTAGCATGCAAGTTATGCAACCCCGGGTTAAGCTATATGAAAAGTGTGGAACAGTCGCATGGTGCAAGAATGATCAAATTTTCAAACAAAAGGCCATGCGCACTTTAACCAAAGGGAGCTACAGTGCGAATGGAAGTTGAGGCCAGACGCACAAATTACCCTGCTCAATATGTTGATATGCTTGTTAGTTCATTGATGGTTCCAGACCACAAATGTTATGGCCACTCAGCACAAATCGACCAATAGAGAAGAGAACAAGGTGAATGCTAACCTTTCAACTGTTTCAAAAGCCTGCAAACATGCACTACAGCACCAACATCGCACTTTCAATAAAACAATTCTCTCACAGGAGGAGGGCAATCTAACGGGTATATGTACGCGATGTACACACAAAACAATTTGGCAGAGCTTACTATACGTGATGCATATGGTTCTTTAAAAAGTTTAAAAACATCGTCAATTAAGTTTCTCACGCACACGACAGGGAGTGCTAACTACACCTGTGATGACAGAAGCTGCAATTGGAAACCTTTTTACCATTCAATTCTGATTGCTTGATAAATATCGACAAAAGTTCAATGAAGAAAGTTCATTTCATGCAGTTTTTTGTATCACAATGCCTAATTCCTACAAACTGTCACCAGAAATGTCAACACCTCATGTGTTCCCATGATGATGATGTGTGAATTTTACTGCTGCAAGGGCCAAAATCTGGCCAAAGAGCTCCAAGCAAATGGTTGGGCATGAAGTTTCAATGAAACGATGGGGCTAATGGTTACATGAAACGACTGTATAGTGGCCTAAAACTAGTCGCTGTGAGGGCGTAAAATGCATGTACGATAAAAGTATGTTGTCGGCTGAGAATGGGCTATATGTGGTTGATGTAATAAAACTTACCAACTACTGTGGGCACAACGGCCTCTCTAAGCTCTTGCGCACAAGGGCATAGAGGCGTGTGCTTGTGTTATGTGATCTCGAAACATCGGTCCTCCAGGGGAAGGCCGTGTTACGAGCATCTTGGGCCAATGATCTGCAATGCAAAAGTCAGTTGAGAACAGATGTGATCCTGAAAAGTGATTCAGTGCCGAGAAACATTGCTGGGTGTAATGGGATATGCTGGGTGTAAACTACAGGAAAGTGCCTTTTTCTCTCATGCTCAGCTTTGGGCATGTGTCCCCATCAATGACTCCATTCTTCACTTTATGCGATTGCAAAGGGTACAAAAATTATTGCTGTGTAGTTCCCTTGCCCTTGTGAACACAATTTTTTAGTTGACTGATGACCGAATTGCATGTGTGGCACAGGGCCAGCAGTCATATCTGCGTTTCCAGTCTCACGACGTGCACTTGCTGCAACAGTGGACAGGCACCGTGGTGGCCATAACGCGGGAGGCGGGGCGCATCTACGCGACGTACGACTTTCGGAACACCGCGCGGTCAAACACTATCGTCGGCGAATGGTGTGTGCAGCCCTTTTTCAGGAAAGGCTTTGATTAAGGGTTAATGGTACATTTTACAGCAGGCACATTAACTCATCGATTGCACATCTCGTTGCGAGTTTTAAAGAGAACACATCATGACAATTTCACTGAGATCAGTGAGCATAAAAAACTGCCTGTACTGCTCTCAACGAAGAGCATTACAAAACATAGTTTATAATCAATATATTCAGTATACAAGCTTAAAACGAAATAACTATGAGAGTTCATCAATTTCATCCAGTCATCAAACAAGAAATTGGCATGTCTGTGTGTTTCTAAAATTTTTCTTGAAGTTTGAAGTTGAAGTTTGAAGTTTATTTCATTATTTTTGTGGTACATGTATTTACACTTTTAGGGACCCAACAAAATTGTTAAAGGGTCCCTAACGGCATTATAACATCAAAAACTCTAAATGGCAACAGCATGAGAAGGGAATATTTAGTCATCAAAAGTGGTATTAGCATGTATCCATATATAGGTTATGCTTTGTGCCATTATATGTCATGCATTGTATAATTTTATTTTTATTTTCACTCATTGTGTTCCAAATTGTGTTTTCGGTATTATTATAATGTGCATAATTTATAGCACAATTTTCAGTGTCTCATATTCATATGCTGCCTGCTCCTGCTTATGGCTTCAGCAGTAAACAAAAATTGAAGTCGACTTACATGACCAAGTGTCCTGCTATTAAACAAGAAAGCAGAAAGGTGTCCATGGATATTGAGTTTATGGAAGTAAGAAGCTTTTACGAATATATTTCTCGTAGAATGAAACCAAAAGCCAAGCTCCTTTTAGAAGTAGTGAAGATGATATGTAAGGATTTTTAAAATTTTCATACCACACTCACTGGAACATGTGATAAGATAGGAGCAGAATCCTTATATAATGCCGCCATATTTGAATGTATAAACATTATAAAGCTACTTCTCTTGGAAAATCTTGCACCTGTCTGTACAAATGTGTTGGTTAATGGCTCCCAAAGGTAGGAGTCATGTTCAGTTACTCTAATGCTGACGGTATACCAAAGGAGTACAGAGCACTGTGCTACAGAGCTTTACCCTGTTTGTATACTCTCATGCTACAACAACCCTTGGCTTCGCGTGTCTCTTATTTTACAGACCAACGTGCAAGCTACGCCTCTGGAACCATCCACGGCGCTTGGATGGGACCGTATTCGCCCAACAGCACAGCCTACACTCATCGTTTACAGAGTGATGGCCACAGAAGATGGTCTGCATGGGCATATTAAGACACGAGATATGCGTTCAGAATTCCAGTTCAATTCACTAGTTTAAATAGCTGTTAATTTCTGTTTGCAGGGCTGCATACACATATTAAAATGACGTTCATACTGTCATCAGTTTTCACTTGCTGCTTTTATAAACATTATTTTCTTTGAAGCGAAGTTTTATATGTCAAGCTCCCCAGTTTTCCTGACCATGGCTACTGCTGCAGCTGTCATTCCGAATAGGTCACACTTATCCTGGCTATCCAATCAAGGAATTTGAAGTTCTGTACTCCAACAGAGCAGCCCGATAATTTATTATTAGCATAGCCAGGCAGGACAGCTTCAACCCCCAAATACCTCGTCGTTGAAGTGTGTTCTGATCGTAAGTGCCTGGTGTGAGGGGATCGGGAAGGACACTGCGGTGAAACTTCACCCAACCCTGAGCACGCCTACGCTTAAGCCCGCACTGCACGCATACTTCTTTCATGCCAACAGCAGCTGTATTTCTCTGCAATTTTCTTTTCCCTGTGTAAATGCATTTTAGATGTTTAGTCTAAAGGAGGTGTTTAACCTTGGGATCTGTTATTCAATAAAAATTATTACAATCAAACGTGTGCATTGCCTTTGTTTGCACAGTCTCCCAAAACCACAATGACATCTTTTAGGGCTTCAGCAGAGTTGGATGGCATTTATTTCAGACAATGCATGACCTGAGGAAACATTACAAAAGTAACATAATGAAAGATGGATTTATGCAACATTGATATGCAGATGCACCAGGTTCTCTGAAAAAGAAGCGAAGAACATTTCACAGCCACTGTACACATAACTACCATATCACATTTCATTTCAACACTACAAAGTGCCACAAGCTCGGAGGCACAGTGCCTTCTGCAGAGAATTGAGAATGCTACGACAATACGCAACACGTCTTGCAACTTATGGATACTTTTGACATGGTATAAACAAGCAGAGACAAGCCAAGCAATCACACTAAGCACAAACTGTGCATAGAAATGTATAGCAACCGCGCCGAGCGAGCGTGCTCGGCGCTCGGAGTCCACGTTCGCATCGTGTTGTGTTTACTGTGCGGTCACGGAGAGTGGCCTGGGAACTCGAGTTACGGCGGCCGGGTCGGCCGGGTGTTGTAAACACAGCCGCCGGGCCGAAGCTACGCCAGTCGCCCCGTCGCTGCTGCCTCGTTCGCCTCGCAGCGCTTTTGCTTAAATATACGAGTTCTTATTGTAGACGTGCCTTTGTCTTTCTTTACTGGTGAACACGCAATATCATCGCGCAACCAACGCCCTGGACGTCTACAAATTGGTGACCACGGACTATCGAAATTTTTACAATCATTTTCCTGGCTGCGACGACGATGGAAACCACCGGCGACTCCAGACAAGCATCCCTCGACCCTGCAGCGACGCAAGCAGTCTCCGCCGTCTCTTTTCGGCTTCCGCAATTCTGGCCTGCTGATCCGTCTCTCTGGCTGGCGCAAGTAAACAGCCAGTTTGTCACTGCCCGGGTAACGACTCAGATATCAAAATTCCACCACATGGTGTCTGCGCTTCCACCGGAGATCGCCAGCGAAATCAGAGACCTCATTCTGGCCCCACCGGAGACGAACCCCTATGAGAAGTTGTCGGCCGAGCTCCTGAAACGCACTTCGTCTTCAGAGAGGCAGCGTCTCCAACAGCTGCTTTCTGCTGAAGAACTAGGCGACCGTAAGCCTTCACAGCTTTTGCGCCGTCTTCAGCAGCTTCTTGGTGACAAGGCCACCTCGTTCGATCAGGACCTGCTACGAGAGCTCTTCCTACAGCGCCTGCCTTCGACCGTCCGCATGGTGCTCGCCGCTGCAGCGGACTTGTCGCTGGAAAAGCTCGCGCAGCTTGCCGACTCCGTGATGGAATTCGACTCCCCAACTATGTCAGTGATCGCGACCACTTCCACAACAAGTGAGGCATCTCGCCCTTCGCCACCAGACCTGCACGCCCTACGCGACGACTTTCGCAGCCAGATCGAACAGCTCTCCGCTCAGATAGCTACCCTGTCTGCGCGCTCTCGATCCTCGTCACGCCGCCGCTCCTCTTCCCGCCGGCGCTCCTCATCACAGTCTCCGCATCCCGGCGAGTGTTGGTATCACCGGACCTTTGGTGCAGCCGCCCGAAAGTGCTCATCTCCCTGCACTTTCTCGGGAAACGCTCCGACTCACCACTAGAAGCGGCGAGTGGTGGCGGTCCAGCAAGCAGCCGCTTGTTCTTCGTTTTGGACAAGACATCAGGGCTCCGTTTCCTCGTAAACACGGGAGCCGAAGTTAGCGTTGTTCCACCCTCACCCGCATTCCCGAAGAATTGCCGATCTGCACTTACGCTGCAAGCCGCCAACAAGACCACCATCATGACTTACGGTGAGCGCGCTCTCACGCTTAACCTTGGACTCCGTCGCGTTTTTCGTTGGGTTTTCCTCGTAGCGGACGTTCTTACCCCAATTCTCGGAGCGGACTTCCTTCGTCATTTCGACCTGCTCGTGGACATCTCCCGCAAGCGCCTTGTCGATGCTAAGACACACCTAACGGTGCAAGGTATAGCGTCAACAACCGGCATCACCGCAGTTATCAACAAGCCACCTTCGTCAGTGTACGAACAGTTACTCGACGACTTTCCAAGCTTGCTTCGCCCGTCCAATTTTCTGCGCCCTGTCAAGCACGATGTTACCCAGCACATTATTACCTCAGGGCCACCTGTCCATGGTCGTTCACGACGGCTCGCACCAGATCGACTCAAGGTTGCCCGAGCTGAATTTGATCATATGCTCGAGCTTGGCATTGTGCGACCTTCATCAAGTCCTTGGGCTTCTCCGCTGCACATGGTGCCCAAGAAGTCCCCAGGTGACTGGCGACCCTGCGGCGACTACCGCGCTTTGAACAACGCCACCGTTCCTGATCGCTACCCACTGCCTAACATCGCGGACTTCACAGCACCACTGCATGGAGCAACCATCTTTTCGAAGATTGACCTGGTCAAGGCGTATCATCAGATACCTGTACATTCCCAAAACTGCTGTCATAACACCTTTCGGCCTTTTTGAATACCTGAGGATGCCCTTCGGGCTCCGTAACGCCGCTCAAACATTCCAGCGGTTTGTAGACACAGTCACCCGAGGCCTGCCGTTCTGCTTTGCGTACATCGATGATCTCCTCATCTTTAGCCGCAACGCAGACGAACACCTTTCCCATCTTCGACAGCTCTTCGGACGCCTTGCCGAGTACGGCCTCATCGTCAACAAAACCAAGTGTACGTTCGGCGTGCCTGAACTTGACTTTCTCGGACACCACGTTGATTGTCATGGAATCCGGCCACTCCCTTCCAAAGTGCAAGTTGTTCGAGACTTCCCAAAGCCAACTTCTTTGCGTCAACTGCGCGAGTTCCTGGGACTGATCAATTTCTATCGGCGTTTCATTCCCCGCTGTGCTGACCTGATTAGACCCCTTACTGACCTGCTTCAGGGTAAGAAGAAGAAGTGTACTTCCATTACGTGGTCTGAGAATGCATCAAGCTCCTTTGAAGCAGTTAAGACAGAGCTCGCAGACGCCGCCCTGCTTGTTCACCCAACACCAGACGCTCCACTCTGCCTCATGACCGACGCGTCGAATGTGGCAGTTGGAGCCGCCTTACAACAGTTCGTTGACGGATCGTGGCAGCCTTTGGCATTCTTCTCGCGCAAGTTGTCACCCACAGAAAGCCGCTACAGCACTTTCGGACGTGAACTCCTTGCTGCTTATATGGGTGCGCGCCACTTCAGGCATTTCCTTGAAGCCCGATGTTTTTTCATCGCCACGGATCACAAGCCGTTGACGTTTGCCATCAAGTCTGCAAGCACCAAATTTTCGCCCCGTGAGAGTCGTCACCTCGCTTACATCGCGGAATTCACAACCGATCTCAGGCATGTGCAGGGATCTGCGAATGCTGCAGCCGATGCGCTTTCTCGCCTGACGGCTTCCGTATCTTGTGCCGCAGCGCCGGCAACTGTCGATTTCAGCGCCCTAGCGTCAGCACAAGCACAAGACGAAGAAATCGCTAAACTTCGCCTATCCCCTGGAACACTCAGGTTTCGTGAAGTAACCCTTCCGTCCTGCACCGTTCCTATCTTGTGCGACATGTCTACCGGCAACCCTCGACCAGTTGTTCCGAGCGATTTCCGTCGGGCTGTTTTTGACTCCTTGCACACCCTTTCCCATCCTGGCATCCGCGCTACTCAACACCTTATCACCCAGCGTTTTGTCTGGCCGGGAATTAACAAAGACGTTCGTGCTTGGACCCGTAGTTGTTTGCAGTGCCAGCAGTCCAAGGTTATCGCCATACGTGCTCTCCGTACGGCACCTTCACACCGCCTTCAGAACGTTTCGATAAAGTTCATCTGGACATCCTCGGACCATGGCCTCCATCGGATGGAAACACCTACCTGCTGACATGCATTGACCGTTTTACTCGGTGGCCAGAGGCGTTTCCCATTCCCGACATAAGAAGCGAAACAATCGCCAAAGCTTTTGTATCGGGTTGGGTGTCACGCTTTGGCGTTCCCTCTACAATCACCACCGATCGCGGTCGACAGTTCGAGTCTGCTCTTTTCAAGAAGCTCATGGTTTTGCTGGGAAGTTCGCGGATTCGCACAACAGCATACCACCCCATCGCTAACGGCATGGTCGAGCGTTTTCACCGGACCCTGAAAGCATCCTTGAAGGCGCAACCCGACACGGTCAACTGGACAGTTTCACTGCCACTTGTTTTGCTTAGTCTTAGGACGACGTTAAAGCAAGACATCAAGTGTACACCTGCCGAACTGACCTATGGTTCACAGCTCCGCCTTCCTGGAGAATTTTTTGATGCTTCAACTACCTCGCCTTGCCCTGATCCAACCGAGTATGTTGTGCAGCTGCGCTCCGCTATGCGCAGTCTTTCTGCCCCACAACCTCGCGTAAAACACAGTGTTCCTACCTACATCTCTCCTGACTTGGAAACGGCGACACACGTGTTTGTGCGCCGCGACGCAGTCCGAAAGCCTTTGCAGCGCCCTTACGATGGACCTTACCGCGTCATCAAGCGCCATGAGAAGCTCTACACGCTTGATTTGAACGGTCGTCATGATACCGTGTCTATCGACCGCCTTAAAGCAGCCATCGTCGAGGACCCACTGCCCCGTGGTATTCCAGATTGCGCCACACCTTCCGCCTCCGTTCCCACCACTTCATCGCACTCTTCACCTCCTCCCACCACTGCAACGAGGGAGCGTCGCTCTGTATCGTTCAGGCTCCCTCCTTTCAGCGGGCTCCTTCACTAGCGGGGGCCTATATAGCAACCGCGCCGAGCGAGCGTGCTCGGCGCTCGGAGTCCACGTTCGCATCGTGTTGTGTTTACTGTGCGGTCACGGAGAGTGGCCTGGGAACTCGAGTTACGGCGGCCGGGTCGGCCGGGTGTTGTAAACACAGCCGCCGGGCCGAAGCTACGCCAGTCGCCCCGTCGCTGCTGCCTCGTTCGCCTCGCAGCGCTTTTGCTTAAATATACGAGTTCTTATTGTAGACGTGCCTTTGTCTTTCTTTACTTGTGAACACGCAATATCATCGCGCAACCAACGCCCTGGACGTCTACAAATGCATGGGATAATGTAATAAGCCTGTTCCATTCCCATTTTTTTTTTTTTTCATTGTGCTTCGTTGGTGGGCCGAGCGTCACTTTGCCTACATCACCATGATTGCTGGCCATTGAGTGGTGGATTAGAAAAGAATAGAATCTTGCAAAAAAACAAAAAAAACACTGAGCTAGTATACCATTCATTATATGAAATATACTCCCATTCCCCTAATCTATTCTAAAATAATAATCTCTACTCTGAAGTTACAGTGCAGCAGACACCTGCTAAAATGATGGGCTGCACCCCAACTGCCACTGTAATTGACCAGCTTGCACAATGAATGAAAACTAAGAGGTATCAATGACTCGTGCTTTCCATCATTCATGAAAGTGGGAGTGATCAACAGTGAAAGAAACGGCTAAAGTTATAAGACACGGTTCTTCAAAGCGATGAGATTAGTACTTCTCAATAAATGGTGCAACTTTTTTCGAGCCTGCTGCTATGTATACGCTCAATGTGTGTGCATTTTCTGTGATTTTGCTACTAAAGTTAATACGTCTTATCTCTATGTGTTAGGTGGGTTGAAGCAAATGCAGTCAAGACCGATAATCTTGGTGTACATAATGTCCGTACAGTCAAGAATCCGGAATATTAGATACACAAGAAAACAAGCGACCTTATTACGCAAGCCAGCAAAAATGTGAACCAGTCTCAGTCAAGGGATCTTCCACCTTGCCAGAAAGTGCAGAAGTTGTGGTCTACTGCTGTTTAATGCAACAATATGTTAAAGGGACACTGAAGAGAAACAATGAATCGGTTTAGATCGATAAATTTTACTCCGAGAACTAATGTCGTTAATTTTACCATCCTAACTTTAAAAATAGAGGAGAAAGCCAAGGTGAAATTTTCATTTTTAAATTTCGCGCCAAAATCTCAGCACGTGACTTCACGGATTTCAAAGAGTATTTTGTTTTTTATTTTGGCGACATTGGCTCAATGAAATTTCCTGATACTTGGTATGTTACGTTTCTGGCCCCCTCGGAGGCCAAATTATTTCATTTTTACCGATTAGGGACTATGTAGGACCTCGTAGGCTCCGTCAAAGTCTATGAAGTCACGGCGATTGGTGCGGGAACTTTAAGGTGGCATCACCACCCGCATTTTCTTTTTGCGCAATCTCTCGCCAGCCACACGTCTCCTCATGGTAAGCGTGGCGATTTTGCTATTGTCAAAGAGTAACTTACTAATATGAGAAAAATCGGTTTTCTCTTTAGTGTCCCTTTAACGACACACGGCCGAAAATGACGTGGGCAAGCTGAATGCACAGATTCATACTAGCACTGTGATGCCATGGGTGTGGTAGGTGGCACGCTGCACACAAATCGCACAGGACCATCGGCTTTGAACAGTAGATGAGTTTCCTGCCAAAGCTGAGAAATGCAATCTGCCTTTGCACTACAGCATGGTGGTGCAACAGAGGCCAAGTAGTAGTGATTGTTCCAGTATGGGCAGAACCTTTAAAGTGCAACAAAAGCCTTCAGTACTTCACAAACTGAAGGAAATGGCTTGACAACTAAAACTCACTGCAAAGACTTGACAGAAGACGAGTGACAAGTTTGGCTCTGTGCCTGTGCACAAACTCTTGAAAACCCTTTTTAAAATTCTTCATTAATTTTCATTAAACTTGCTGAGATTATTGGCATCTTCGGCTGAGCCGCACTGGCACCGTGGCGGTGGAAGGGAAGTTACGTCAAACACCGCCCGAGTTTCAGGCCCCGCTACGGCCCAGACGAACGTGTGAGCCAGGGAACTCGAATCTGCGACAGCAGCGCCGTCTGCGAGACGCGCACAGCAGTCGAAATTCAGCAGACGACATTTTGCAACGGTGGAGTTGCACTGGAATTGAGAGCGCGAACGACGGAAAACCAGACGATTAGAGACGCTTGCGAGACGCTGTGCGTCCAGCGTGAACTCGCTTGCTCAACACGCGCTTTTGCTGCGTCAGTTTTGCACAAACTCGACGAAGGTTGGTAGTTTCTGCATCGTCTTTGCTCTCCGGTGAAATCCCGACAGCAAAAGTAGCCTTGTGTGAGCACAGCCGGACGATTTACAGCGCACGCATGTTTTACCTCCAGTCAGGCCGTGTTCTGCTGCAGCGCCAGCTGTAAATTGCGCCTGCATTGATGGAACGTCGCAGCGTCGTCTGCCAGCGCGCGCTGAACGACGGGATTGCACCACGCTCCACCGTCGATCTCCGCGGTGGCGCGGTGGCGTGCACTCGTGTCGTGGCCGGCCCAGCCGAACATGCGGCACCGCACGCGTGGTGCCCAGACGAACGTACGGCACCGCACGAGTGCGCAGAATACGCCACGAGTGCCGCCAGCCGAAGATGCCATATGTTTATGTGTGTACTGATTTGAGATATGCAATTATTTCTCTAGTGGAATGTGTAGTTTTTAAGATATCCAACATTTCATGTGGTTTCTGAGAGCAAGATTTTTCTCTAAACTGACAGAGTCACAAATTAAAACAACATATCAGAATAATCTGGAGTTAGAACTGTATGCAGGAAAACAAGAATGGATGTCCTATGCCCATTTGAACAAAAGTTATGGTATGCTGAACATTCATGATTGAAATTCCAGCGATACATCGACTTACTCGTTAAAGATTAAAGTGTCATACTAACAAACACACAAAACAACCTTCTGTGGAGTTCCAAAAAATTCCATAAGTCAGAGCAGCCATTTTAACGACATGCTGTGCATTGCATTTGACATCGATAAAAAGCAGTGTACTTACATAGCTGGTTTACAGCTGTGAGTCTTCGAGGTCATTCTGACGTGCAAAAAGCTTCAGGGTCAGGGCACTGAGAAAAGCTGGGATGCTGTCGTACTTCTCGAGGTAAGTGCTTGCTAGTCCCCCGAGCTGGCGCAGATAATCTGTCTCCAGGACGTTCATCTTCTGCTGGGCATTCTAGGGACAACAGAACACAGCAGTGTCCCTATGCTGCTTTGCTCTGACCGAATGGCACAAGTTACGTAGCATAACGGGCCCAAGCTGCAGTAAAAATACGTCTGTTTGTTTGTTCAATACTTTGAAATTTCAGAAACTTTATATTCGTGTCCAAGTGAATTTGAATACTGTAATAATTCTATTCAATATTCGAAGTGCTCAAATACTCACGGAGGCCTAGCAAGCTCTCAGATGACCAGGCATACATTAAGTGTATGGACGTACATTACATGTACAGTCGTGAGCAACATGATGGGGAACACCAAATTGAACAAACCGTTATGTGTGTGACATTTTGAATTGCAAGAGATACCTTTCCGCTTGAGAATTTAGTGTTATGAACACTTTTGTGCTTGCCAACTGTGCTTAGCTGCTATGGCCTTCAAGAGGTATTTTCAGTGTTTCCTCTCATATTATTCACAACTGTACGTATACACATCAAATGCACGTACCCCAAAATGAACTCCACACAAGCCTCATAGTATTTCACTTTCTTTACAAATTAGCAAACATTCGATGTAATATTTCAATGTAATTTTTCTTGAACATTAGTATTCGACTTGATTAAGAAGCTTCCCTACTCAAACACTCCTTTGGCTTCTGAACTGATGCCGGTGCAATTACTCCACTGCTTACCTGGAACAGCAGGTAGTCGTCGGGCGAGTCGGCATACATGTGAGTCAGCTTGTAGTGGCCCTGACTCAGCACATCAATCCGGTAGCCAGTCAATGCATAGCAGCCTTGCCGGAAGTCTTGACTGGTGCGGCGAAACGCGTCCACGAGCCGCCGGTTCTTGGCTTCGGCCGAAGCCAGCTGATCTTGAAGGCCTGTGCAAGGCAGGAGGTTCCAGATAAAGACTTTGTAGCCATCTTCACTAGTCATTCAGGCATTTACAAACACAGCAGACTGACGAAATGATTATATGCAAAAAAAAGTATCTTTGTTCATTTCAAATGCAGTAGAATCTCAATAAGCCAAAATAGCTTAAATGGCACTGCTGCTTTATTATTTATTGTTTATTTTATTTACCAATACCTTACAGGCCTCACAGAGACGTTGCGTAAGGGGCCTCAGATACAAAAATAAAAACAAATTAGGTTATTATCAAAAACAAAGGCAAGTACACAAAAGTAGGAACAAAGTAGTTTGACATCAAGGACAACGGCAAGTACAGCAAAATAGGCGTAAGTAGAAAGCTAGTGATATTTGACGTTACATTACAAGACATTATGATTCAGCAAGTGTGAAACACAAGAAGGGAAATGCACAGTGCATTAGACATATGGAATGCATTACACAGTATGCAAATTGCACAGATTGCTGGTATTAGCTAGTATAATGGAGCACATCACAAACAAACCTTAAAACAACAGCATCAAGCTACTGATAAAAAAATAGAAATGAGGAAACGTATGAATCATAAGAATAAAGAGACCAGCTAAGCATTACAAATAAAATAATTGAGAAGGTGCTCGCGAAATTTCGCGAGCATTACTCTGTAGGGCAATGCTGTTTGGAAGATCGTTCCAGGGGCGAATGGCACATGGGTAAAAGGGACACAAAACAGAAAAACAATTTTTCTTGTAAATTTTCTGCAAAAGGTAAACTACCTTTTCACAATACCGGAAGCACCAGTATGCAAGAAGACGCTTGGTAAGTGAGAAAATGCAAAAAAAGAAAATACAGGGGGCGATGCCACCTTGAAGTTCCCACACTAACATGCTGTGACGTCACAGATTTTGAAACCATTCACAAGGGCTTACATAAGTTCTCAATTGGCAAAAATGAAGTACATTGCCATACCAAGTTTCAGGAAGTTTTCTTGGCCCAATGTGGCAAAAACACGAAAAAGAAACTATTTTGAAATCCATGACGTCACGCAGATGTTTATGTGCCAAGACTTCGGTGTGAAGTTTACAAATTAAACATTTACCCTCATTTTCTCCTCTATTATTAACCCTATGACAGTGAAATGAACAACACTTGTGTTTTTGAACATTAATTCATCTGCTTAAATTGAATCATTGTACACTCAAACCTCGTTATAACGAACACAGATATAACGAATTATTGGTTATAACAAAGTAAATGAAGAATAGGCTTGTCATAGCTAGTGTTACAAATAAACGTTTATAACGAATTTTCGGATATAACAAAGTTACTTTCGTGGCAGATGCAACTATGTTATAATGAGGTTTGAGTGTATCATCTTAGTGCCCCTTCAGTCAGAACAGTTCTCTTACCAGGTTGGTTCTGTGTATTTGGATAATGCAAAAAAAAAAGCTTTCGTTCATGAAAATAAAAGTTTTTGCAACTCTCTGTAAACAGAACCAAATAAGCAAGGCCTTAACGATTTTCTCCCAAAAGAGGGACAGTCGAAAATGTATTCTAGCGACACCACTCTTCAATTTAGGAAGCCATCACTGGGAAACTCACTCTCCAAGCATTACTGGTTGTTTGGCCACTGACTGGAGCGTATGAGTTTTGTGTTTTTTTTAATACACTAATGGTGACTCTTTGGCGTAATACTGACTCTTTGAAACTGAAGCTAGCAGAGCATAGTCCGTCCAATAGTGATCAATAGCACCTCATACCATGGTTGCAAACAAGCAGCTATAGTATTGACTTTTTAAGCATAACATATATTTAACAACATTCGGAGGGCACGAAAGAAGGGGAAAGGATCAGGGGGCTCATTTATTTGTGAGACAAAACCTAATGAAATCAAAAGAGAAAGGTTGCCGTAACTCGATTGGCAGAGCATCGAATGTGTAAATTAGAAGGCTGCGGGTTTGGTCCCCACCGGTGCAAAGGTGTTCTTTCCTTCCCCCTTAATTCCTTTCTGTTTATGTCATGATTACTGCACTACAGCTAAAAACTAAAAGTAATGTGCCCTTTGCTTTCCTTGACTTCATTGTCACTTGGCTACATTAAATTAGGAGAGTGTATGACAGAACTGCTAATCAGAAGACTTTTTTCAAGGTCCTGCAATGTTTCATTTAACGAGATTGTAATGTACCAAAATTCTGTCTGAAGTGAATATGAAATATCATTAACATTCTATGGAATACTCACACAAACCTAGTAACATTCATAATTAGTACTAGAAGACAGTACTGCAATGCGTACATGAACCTCATGTATAATTGCAGCACGATGTAGTAAACAGCATGGGCTTTTAAACAGAGTACCACCTGCCTCTCTTTGAGATTCTTTTTTATGACTTTTCAATGCATAGCCCTATGCACTGTTATGTGCAATGGCCTCAGTGAGCCTTCATAGCCGAATCAGTTGGTAGCTGCTAACAAAAAGCCACGCACACATGACTGTCGTGTCCGTACTGTTTTAAAAATGGCCTGAGGAGCTTCCAGAGAAGAAAAAATCAGAGCTGCTCACTTTTTCGGTCAGGAAGTGCACCATCCTGATCCAGCTTCAGCTGCACCTGGGCAGTGACATCCTGACAATGTCCAAACTCCTCCAGGACCTGTCAGTGCAAATGATGTGACAAATGAGAGGAATATATCCCCAGTTATTGCACATACGTTGCACATTCTGCATCGAGAAGCCTTTATTTTTTTACACTTGTGTAGAAAGAGGGGTGATACCTCCTGGAATCTTACAAAGTCAACCTGTCTGAAGCTCGTGCAAAGTGCGCTGCTTTTTGACACAAGAAAAGTTAAATGCAACCTTATCTGCTATACGGGTGATATGTTTCCCAAATGCAAAACTATTCTAATAACAACTTTGTGCTGACCTCTGCTTTGTTTTCATGCAGATTGGACAACAAGAGAACATATCAAGGCCAAACCCCATATGCCCGAAAATACATGCGACAGCGACAATCGACGCGACGTAGATCGCCTTCGCGCAAGCGGTCGTTTGGATGGGCAAACCCCATTCATGCAACGGCTTTAGCGAGCGATCTCTACTGTTGCTGGCATGAGGGCGTTGACTCGTACCAAAAGTAGCCCGTTATCAGCGGTACGCAACGTAAGATATGATTTTTGTTGCATAATGGTACATAAAATGTTTATCAATGTCTTGCAGTATTCTTTTCGATCCCATCACTGCTGCTCCGTGCCACCAAGCCACGTCACAGACAGTGCGGGACTTGTAATTCCTGTCCCTGAGGTCCCATAACGCACGCTCGTGTTCAACGACATCAATGTTGCGCTCATCTCCGTTGGCCGTGTTGATGAACATTGTTGTTGGTGCGCGTCGATAAGCAAGTGGCGACAACCAGCAGTACGCCACTGATGTACATCCTGTTTCAGTGTTTTGCTGTTGGCTGCTTGGGCACAGCACTTCCGGGTGATGGGCGACAGATTCCAAATCTGAAAAACTGAGTGATCGCACGATACCGACCACGCGATAGGTCGCGCTGACGGCCCGTTTCGTCGCTCATAGCGTCGCTTGTCGCTGTCACGTGCATTTTCACGCATATGGGTTTTGGCCTTCATGGTCTAAAATGTTCACTAAAGCACTCGCCATCTTTGTTGGTCAGGCTTGCCTCAAAAAATCTGATCAAAGAAAAGGCTCATGCAGACCCCACACTATGGGAATCTGTGTAAATAAGGCATCATGAGACTTTGGCGATGACTGTGGCTACAAACTGTGTTCAAATGGTGGAGAAATGCTTACTACAGCATAGTATAAACCTTTGTCCACCATAAGGTTCTTTCATGAGGGTGTGTTCTTGTGATAGAAACTGGCTGTACCACACATGCTAAGTAATGTAACTGCAGCTGCAATAGACAGCTGTAGATATGTAGTTCATGGCTTCATGTTCTGCTCTTATGTTCTCAGCTTGACTAATTGGCATCTTGCCAGCAACCACTTGGGCAGATGTTCAGCACCAGAATTAAGAAGGTGATTTTGTTCCTATTAGAAGCAGCCACTAACATGCTGTGATACACATACAGGGATGAGACAGCTGAAATTGAATTGGGAGCAGTTTTCGGAGCAGCAAAATTCGATTTTGGAGCAGAAGTACTTGGAGCAGTTCGAGGCATTTAATGTGTCATCTTAGGAGCTTGAAAAAACAAATTTGTAGCAACTTGGGGCGACAAGTACATGTTTTAATCGGCTTAGAATACACATAACACTGAAACAGCCTTTGGAGGCAGTTTTTTAAACAGATTATCGCAAGGTATGAGTATGTTGAATATGGTCACAATGCTGAAGGCACTGCCATGTTTGACGAATAGTTCGACATGCTGCTTTCCACGAGCCAAGACAAAAGTAAAAATTTTCTTGGCTCAAAATGAACATAACCAAAAACGAATTTGCACTTTATTTCTAGCCTGAAATTTGATTCTGTTTATGAAAAAACAGAGCATGAACGACTTCAGAATAAATAGATATTTAATTACAATTTAATTAGAATGAGTTACTATAACACACATAAATAAACGTATTACAACATTTTTGTAAAGCAAAAGACTGAGTGCCGTAAAATAATGTTACGTCAATTTCATGCATTTACACAGTTCTTCATAGGTGGTGTCTGAAAGGGTTAGATGATCAAGAGCAATTAGTTTCCTTCGACAGTGGCACAGTTAAGTGCTCTGCTGAAGGACGCGGGTTTGATTGCAGGCCGTGGCGATTGCATTTGGATGGGAACAATTTGCAAAAACATCTTTGTGCGTAGATTTAAGTGAACACTAAGGAGCCCAGGTGGTCAAAATTAACCTGGAGTCCCCCACTATAGCGTGCCTAATTATCGTATCACAGTTATGGTGTGTAATCTGCCAGAATTTATTTAGCACTTAATTTCCACGATGCAATCCTTGGATTATTGTCCATTAGCTTCACATTGTAGCAGCTAAAAAAAAAATAAATTAAGACACTAAAGAGCAAAACGATTTTTCTTGCATTAGTAAAGTAGTCTTCCACGATACCAAAAACACCACACTTGCTGCGAGAAGACGCTTAATAAGCGAGAAAACGCGCAAAAAGAAAATACAGGTGGTGACGCCACCTTGGAATTCCCGCACCATTTGCCGTGACGTCACATATTTTTGACGGCGCCTGCTTGGGCCTACGTAGTTCCCAATGGGTTAAATTGAAGTACATTGTCCTCTGAGGGGGCCAGAGACTTTACATAACGAGTTTGCGAAAATTTCGTCGAGCCAGTGGCGCCAAAACACGTTAAATGCTCTTGGAAATCTTTTACGTCACGGATTACAAAGTCCAACGCGAAATTTAAAAATGAGACTTTGAACTTGGTTTTCTCCTCTAATAATAAACCTGTGGTGGTGAAATAAACTACACAAGAGTTCTCCGAGTACACTTTATCAATCTAAACCAATTCATTGTTTCTCTTTAGTGTCCCTTTAAGCTCTCTGGTTCCTCTTGTTTTTCTCATAGGTAAACAATAACTACACTTGAATCTTATCACAATGAAGTCGCATCTGACACGGAAATGGCTTATTTATATCAGGAAATTTGTTATAAATGTATTTTAATAACAATGCACGAATGGCAACGCAGCTCCTCAATTACTTCATTATAACCAAAAATTTGTTTGAATTTGTTATATTGAGGCTTGACTATACTTTCCAAACTGGCTATTAGTCAGGCTTGTTTATACATGCAATATAATGAGAAAAACCAACCGGCAAGACAAGCAAAAGAAAAGCAAGAAAAAAGAAAAAGAAAAACAAAAGACTGAGTGAATAGATGAACAGATGGCAAAAAAGAGAAATACTAATGGTGTCACACTTACCTTGATCCTAGCGCGCAGCCTCTCATTCTCCTCTTCCAATCTGTTTAGATTTTCCACACGTTGACGAAACGCCATCTCCAAAGGATTCTCTGCTAAATGCACGATACGGTAGCTCGGGTCCTCCTAGGATAAAACGCTCTCTCTGTCACAAAGACACGCCTGTGTTTCTTTTCACTCTTTTTTATGTTGAAGCAAAAAAAAAGTGCTAACAACATAAATAAAAAAAATATATTTAACCACAAGCACGCCGCAAAGATGAAGTGAATGATATTAAAGGGACACTAAAGGCAAATAACAATTTATGTCAGAGTGAAAGCTCAACGTATGACAACGTCTAAAACGGCAGTATTATCAACAGCAGTGCCCTACTTACCGAGAAATTAAGCTAAGTGTATCACACGATGAGCGCCACGAGTGGAACATTTTGGAAGTGATCCCGATGACGTGGGACAGGCTGAATACAATTAATCACTCGTAATCAAACTAGCTGCAAAAGAAAAAAGAACCTTCTGTGCATCAAGAGATGTAATAAAATGCTGCTTGTTTGTTTCTGTTTGATTCATGGAAAAAAAAACCTCTTTGGCTCTGCTATGGGGAACGGCGTGCGTGGTTCAAAGGTTCCGTTTTCGCCGAACTGCGCTTCGCCTGGCGCCCTGCTTTGCTCACGCGGTCGCGTCTCAGTGGTAGTTTTGGTATCGCGTACTGCCGCGTGTGTTTTGCACGATTGTGAAAGTCGCTCTGACAGAAAGTTCGTCAAAATGCCGCATGCATGTGATGTTGCCGGATGCCCGAATGGTGCACGCCGCCGCACAGTAAAGGCGGGCAACATTGGGCACGGCAACAGTGACGTGCGAAATACCGCTTTCACGCGGGTGATTTGAAGTGAGCTGACGCGATGCGGACCACTAAAACGTGATTTTATTTCAAAATAAGCCCTTCCTTGGCATAAAAGTAGCACTACGAGGTTGACAAGTGCGGCGAGTTGGGCGGGTTGGTAAAGATGCATAACTAGGGACGTTCAGCGCAATAACACGGAGCCACAAGAAAGAGACGCAGACAACATAGACTACGAGGTTTCTGGACTGCTATTTCAACAATCAACGTCGACATAATATTTGCCTTTAGTGTCCCTTTAACGTACAACTCGTGCCATACTGGTCATGTGATACTTTTGGTGCCATATGTGTTATCGCCGATGGCGGACACCGCTGGACAGTCGCATTCCGCTTCTCATTAGCCACGAAAAACTTTCGCTTAAAGGGGACCTGCAATGCTTTTCCAAGTATTCCTCTAATGGCTTCACTAAAAGAGTTTATTACCTCGTGAATCGATTACCACAAAAAAATGTTTAGAATCTGTCAAATACGAGTGGAATATAGGGATTTGTCGCACGCTTTAAGCGCTTTCGCTCTTCTTTCGTACTAGTGAGCGCACTGAAAGCTATACAGGGAGGGAGATGACAAGGGGGCAAGAAGGTGCATCCCTTTGTCAGCATGCGTCATAACCTTGAGCACTTCCTTTTATTTTTTCTTCAAATGCGCGGCTCACCTTCAGCGTGATTGCGCGCGCGCGGGGGCATGTATATGGCGGCATCCTGTGGCAGCCATGCTAACTATGCAGCTCACTACGCTCAAATCAGCCAACGACCATAGACTTTGGGTATATGGCATTGTTTGTAGAGAGAAGAGGGAGCGATTTCTGGCTAACTTTGAGAATTCATTGTAAATTCCAGGTCGCGTGCTGCGCTATAATGCTTGGCAGTGTTCTCAGGAGCCTCGACTACCGATTGGCAGCGTTTTCTGACCATGCTGAAAAAATGTTGCAGGGCCCCTTTAATAATTAGTACTACTACTGTGCGAACGAAAAAAAAGTTCATGTACACTTACCGGCTTAGCATCAGCAAATCTGTCGCAGGGAACAAAAACATAAACAAACCAGGTTAGAACACCTGTACATGCAGGCGCAAAGTGGTTGCCACCTGAAGAATGAGAAAGAATACAAACACTCACTGAATGTCGTCTGTTTGCACCTCCGTGCTGGTTGTAGTGGAATCGGACATCCTCTGACATCGCAGCTCATGCAACTCCTTGTCCACCTGAAAAGCAGTTGACAACACGATTTGTGCAAGGTATGTTCCAACATGGGTACGAGTTTTGCTTTGGGTAGTTTAGGAAGAAAACTTTCACTTGGGAGTGCATGAGGCTGATCTTTACTGGAGATGCAAGACTAGCTTCATTTCCATAACACAACCTCTGACTAGCAGGCCATGTTGACCCGAATGTGTCACATCTAGTGATACAGAACTATCGATGGTACTATCGATACTATCGATAGCGCTATTGATAGTAAATTCTATGGTACTATCGATAGTATAAAATCAACCGCACGAACTAATTGTAGCATAAGCTTGGTTCCCCGAGTGCGTGGTATATGGTGGATCAGGAGTGCCATGCTAACAGCAAGAAAGTTGACATGCCTGCGTTCCTTCACCAGAATGCTTGCCTCACACATAGTTAATTTGAACTGTACAGCTTTATCGGAAATGAAGCCGTTGATGTGGTAGAACTGCACTGCTTCAAATTTATATTGCATTTTGTGATTCCAAAATAAAAATATCAGGAACTAAGTTTGTAAATTACACGGTGTAACTGGTTACTTTGGAATAGGAGTTTACTGATGTACATATTCTGGCATTTCCAAAGTGGAAATAATTTACTTCTTTGGCCGAAAAATTGCTTATATAAAGCGATCTGAGTATTGCTGATGGTAATGTATCGTAAAGTTTTGGCACCGTCATCAGCCAACAGCACCATAATCATTCACAGCACTACAGATAGTATTATTGATAGTAATACTATCAATAGTTTCTTTACACTATTGATAGTTCTAAAAGTACTATTGATGCTACCGATAATCAATTTACTGAGTTTTGCATCACTAGTTACATCCTAGCAAACATTCTGCATTTCCCATATTGCCACACGTGCTTCACGACCCTGTGACAATATCCTATCGACTGCAGTGCTTTGCCATAATACAGTAGAACCCCGCTGTTACGTTCCTCACTGCTGTGTTTTCCCGGCTGTTACGTCGTTTTCCGCCGGTCCCGGCATAGCTCCCATAGGATACAATGTATTGGGAACCCCGCTGTTACGTCGTAACTGTCGGACCGTTCCTGTATGATACGTCGCGAAGTGCGCTCGGAGCTGACCGAGTGACTACCAAGGAGAGCCGCCATGGTGCATTTTCATGCAGCTTGGCCTCGTTTGACCGTAATATTAGCTGCATGAGAGGCGCAAGCAACAGAATCTTTCAATTGATGCAAACAAAAGCATGGCCTTAGAGATTCAAATTGCAAAGATGGCATCTATGACGTAACTGCTCGCGAAAGCAAGGCCTTCGAGATTGGCATTTACTATTGACAAAAGCATAGCCTTTGAGATTTGTATTGCACAAACATGGCATGTATGACGTAATTGCTTGCGAAAGCAAGGCCTTCGAGATTGACATTCACTTCTGCCATCGCGTTGGCGTAGACTCATCATCATCGTTATTTGTCGGAGTGCGGGAGGAGTTCGAGCTGGTTGGAGCTCGCACGGTCGTGCGTGCGGTTCGCGGTCGGACTCGCCGCGCCGGTCGTGATTGCGTGTGCTTAGTTCTTTCATACCTACAGCTGTTGGTGTTAAAAAAATCACATACGTTGATTACATTTCTGTGGATGAGGCCGTCCTAAGCTCCGCGTTTCTATCCATCGACTAGATCGCGGTTGAGCGCGCCAATTTTCGTGCTGCTCGTAAGAATTGAAATAAAATTCTGTACCACTAAATATTTTGCCGTTTTTCCTGTTTTTCGGCTCTTACGTTTCCCGTCTCTTACGTTTATTTCCTACGGTCCCTTCAAAAACGTATCAGCGGGGTTCTACTAACGATAAAGCAACTGGCCCAGTTTAATTCCCTTGAGACTTTCTTAGGCGACTTAATAAGGGGAGACGCGGGTCTTTTTTTTATTTCTTTTATTAGCTGGGTGAACTGAACAAAATTTAACAAACTTATCCCATTTTTTCTGCAGATTCCAAATCTCTAATTAGATTTTTGGTAGCTGCATTAGTACAAAAGATGTGCAATCTCTAAAAGCATATTTCTTACGGGAATTTTTGGCAACTTTGCTTTGTCAAACACAGAAAGTATGTGGCAAGGCTGCCAGAGAGCTGGTTTAGCCGGTGATGCTAATCCAATTGTATTCAACAAACTTTGAATGCAAAATAAATAGACGTAAATGTGAGTGAAATTTTTTTGCTGCATACTATTTCTGATAATCGAGAATTATAATTTGGTGAACAACATTATAAGAAAATAAATAGCATCACCGGTTAGACCAGCTTCCTGGCAATCTTGCCACATACTCCACATAATCCAGTGCCCACATTGGCAGCGTTGTCCGAGAGCGAAAAATCATAATGGATGTGAAGGATAAAAATCAGGGTTCGAGCCGGAATCGAAGCCAAGCATTCTGCATGGCAGTCAAGTATTCTACTACAGAGCTACGTCAGTGCTTGAAACTGCTTTGGAAAATGACCCTGAACAGGTGGCATGTCCAGCAAGGAGTCACGTTTACTGATGTAATATTGTATGGCAGAGATATAGAACTGCACCAGGTGCTACACCAGTGAATCATATGAGAAGATGGTTTAAAGAAGCCCACCCATTACAAAGTGATCCACCATAGTTCATTATCGTCATCAGCCACAACATGAATGAAGTGTGCGGCTATCTACATGCACATATTGCCTTATAAACACATACTGGGTACTTTGCTACATCGCAAAATGATGATCAATTATGGCATAATGGGTGCTTCACTACTGCGTTTGCAGTGGGCGCCCTCAGAAAGTTTACAATGGACAGTGTGTCGATTTTACAGATGTTCTTTCCCTCACAGCCCGGTTTGCTTTTCCACCGAGAAGTGGAGCATGGCAAGCAAGTGAGAAAGCAATGTGCATCTTAATGATATTTGCGCAGTGTGAACAGGGCTCGATAGTGCTGTAGGTGAAGCTTGAGCAAAAACCAGGTTTCTCTATTCCTTTTCTCACCCTCGTTACCCTGCACTGTGTTAGGTCAATTTCTGCGAACCCTTAAAGCCCGGGGAAGCAGCTAAAAAAAGGTATTGCTTTAAAGAAAAGAGAAAAAGGTGACGCCTCTACCTTTTCCAGCTACACCTGTGAAGCCCAAAACAAGAGCAATGACCCACCTGCTCCAGGGAGTGGCGATAGTCGGTGAGCACATTCTCCAGAAACTGGATCTGCTTGGCAGCCGCAGCTGGCCAATTGGGGCCGGCTTCTTTCTGGTAGCTCTCAATCATGGCCCGGTATGCCTCCCTTTCCTGATGAGAAAAACAGAAGAACTTTTTAACTTACTAGGGCTACTATTCGAAAACTACTACAGCACACTCTACATAGATGAAAACTGAAGGGACCAGGACAATATGTTCCGTTTAACAGGAGTTCCGTTTACTGACAGACGAACAGGGGTGCTGAATTCAGGTACAAACCAATCATATCAGAGGCAGCTGTTCCATTTAGGCAGCAGTTTCGTTTAAGAGATTTCCATTCAGGGCCGTACCCAGGAATTTTTTTCGGGGGGGGTTTGCGTGTAGAACGGCTGCCATTTTTTAAGATTTATACTGGCTTATTTTCGTGAATAAAACAAGTACATCGCTTACTTGTAATAATTCGATGGTACTTTTCAATTATTTGTACCCAAATAAAGAAATTGGTATGTCAACCTCAAATTCTGGTTAAAGCAAGAAATAAGTTTGGACAATAGCACCACCAAAGCCGGGGACACCGCGACCAACGGCTCCTGATGAAGTAACACAATGTAACCGCGGTACAAAAACGGTATGTATGTGTTACAAGCTGCCACTCTAGCGTCGCCAGCGCGAAGTCGGCGACGGGAATGGCAGCAGGTTAGGTCGTTCCGTACGTAAGCAGAGACAGTGAAGAGATCAGAGACGTGTGAGGGGAGGCGAACCAGAATGTGTAGGTGCCATGCCACTCACCTTCCTTGGGCATTGCCCAGTGGTAAAGGCGTCACTTTGCCCAGCGTTGACTGTAGAACAAAGGTCACTTGGAGTTGCACTGCGGCCACCATCATTTCCCGGCGGCGCATGGGTGTCCTGCTTGTGTTCGTTCTCAGGTGATTCATATAAACCGGTGCATTCTCCTGAGTCGCTACAGAAGTTCGGACGCGCTTGGCTTTCCACCAGTGCTGAGGAGGGCGAAGTTTTATCCTTCGAAGGAGGCGGTTCTTCTCCGTCCGCTTCATCGGTTCGAACTTTCTTGAAGTAAGACGCAAGACTCCTTTGCTTCGTTGTTGCAGAGTGTCTTTTCATTTTGCTGCCGCAATCCTGTGCACGCACACAGAAGTGGCCAGTGGCTCCAAAAAGACGTTTGCGACTGCTTCGACTGCCTGGCGTGAACGGCGGGCGATGTTTTCTTCCTCTCTTATCCACTTTACAGTGGCTAGAATGTAGAAGTGTGATGAACGCGCCGGCTCCCGCGTGGCGCATGTGTTTTCTGAACGCCGCTACAGCTGGTGTGCATGCAGGCCCATTATTGTACTCCAGCTGCAGCAAACTGGATTAACGCTACTTAAAGACCTTTTCACAGAAGACTCCATGGGCACTGCATACTCCCCTTAATATACGTGAACCCCCAAGAATGCACTGCCGAGACATTTGCACTCCCGTGGTACAGTCCAGAAAGGAGGTGTTGCTCCATTCCTGTGAAAAAGTCACCTTTTCACAGACGGCTCCCTGGGTGCCTGCATAATTCTCTCTGGGCTGCGCTAATTAAATAGCCGTGACCCCCCAAAAATGCACTTTGTAGGCTGTGACGTCAGCCTCTGTACTCCCGCGCACAGCCCAGCTTGGCGGCGTTTTTTCTCTCCTGTGAAAGTTGACCGCTGGTGCCGGATTGTGTGCCGGCTGTATCCTCGCTTTGTGCGCTTTGTAGGGAGGTGCATATACCTTCTGTGTACAGAAGAGGTAGATTTCCTTGCGTGTGGTAAGGTTGTTCGAAGTTGCTCGGATATGCCAGTCTTTCAGTAGATGTCATCTTCGATGATTCGTTTCGGTGGCGAGGACTACAGTTTGAGAAAAGTTTACCCTGCAGCCTGCGTCCTCGGAATGCGCCGCTGAGTTTTTTCCGCTTAGGGGTTTCGTTCCCTGGCAAATTTGCGCACGTCGTGTTGGTGTTGCCGTTGCTGTCGAACTGTTTACCTTCACAGAAGGAGATGCGCTTTTCGTAGGAACCCAAAGCCGACACGTGCGGTCCGCACAGATGGATAACTTCTCCAGCGGCAATGGACAAGGAAAGCATCTGGAATCGATAAAGGAGCTGCTACGGGGTGAAAGACGAAAAAAAAAAAAAAAAGACTCGAAGGAACGCGAGGGCAAAGTGCAAAGCTGTACAAATAGGGCAGGTGCGCGTGCGGGGGAGGGAGCGCTGAGGTGTTCTGGTAAAAGGGTAGGTTTGAAGAAAGGAAGAAGAGGGAAGCAATGCCAGGAAAGTTGCAGTGTAACTTTGGCAGCTGGTGGTCGCTGTGAAGGCGTGTAAATATTTTAGTATCACCCGAAAAGTTAAAGCATCAAAAAAATTTCGGGGGGGGTCAGAACCCCCTCAACCCCCCCCTAGTTACGGGCCTGTTTCCATTTACTGAGAGTCTACTGTACGTATTTGGCAAATAAGAAATAGTAGCTTTGGAATAAAATATTGAATCGAATAAAGAAAAAAAAGCTAAATATCGAATATCGGTAATTTTATTTTCACAGGTCTCAATTTTTGCAACTTTTCAAGCAAAATAAATTTCTGTTGTGGAATGCAGTCGTAAGCATGGTTTATTTTGTTTGTTTGCACAATGTGTGATACAGGGGGTACAGTTGTGTAAATAACTGTACTATGTGCTCGTTTCAGTTGCTGAACTAGAACAGAATCATAAAATTGGAGCTCCCGTTGAATATTGTCAATTGGATGCACCGTAAAGCCGTCAGAATGATTAAATTATACAGTAAAGACTACAGTAGAACTTAGTAATTAAATACCCGCTTTAACCCTACTAGTGGTTAAAATGTAGTTGCGATGGATCCCTGACCGAGTATCATAGAGCCTAATGTATATTTGAACTTTTTAAAAATTATCCTGCCAGCTCCTTGAATCCTTCTGCATACAATTTACTACTAATACGATAAGTCAGACACGGGGTCCCTTTCCTCAGTTACACGCAAGCGTGTTACTTCTTTCGACGCGTATATAATAAAGACCGCCACACATTCGTTCATTACCCGCGACGGTGGTCTAGTGGTTATGATACTTAACTGCTGACCCGAAGGTCGCGGGATCGAATCCCGGCTGCGGTGGCTGAATTCTGATAGATGGAAAATGCTGGAGGCCCGTGTGCTTAGATTTTAGGTGCACATTAAACACCAGATGGCCAATATTTCTGAAGCCCTCCACAACGGCGTTCCTCATAATCATACCGTGGTAATGGGATGCAAAACCTGAATAATTATTATTACATTCGTTCATTGTGAACAAAGCATCTGTATTGGGTGCAGAAATGTCTGTTCCGTTCTTTTGTGTTTTTTAGTTGGAGAGTGTGCTTCAGCTCATAACGTAGCTAAAGCGCTATCGGGTCGCGATGCATTTAACCTAGAAGGGTAACACCGTAGCGCAAGCGGTAAGGCACTATAATTACTGCTAAAACACCCTACTGCTCTGCTAAATGCAGCTTTGAGTGGCTTCTGGCAAGTGCCACTCTCACAACGAAGATACAAAATGTGCATCACCTTTCCCAAGAGAAGCAGGCGCCTCTGCATTCTGCGCAGCAATGCTGTCTGCTCATCAAACTGCGACTGGACCTTCACAAGCTTGGCATTCGTTCGACGAAGTTCTTGGCTGCTGGTCTCTGCTTTGTTTCGCAGTGTTTCGTTCCTGAGAAAGACAGGGCAAGCACAAGTAATTGTAATTAGAACGTAAAGTCGGTAGTTGTAACGAAACATCATAAACTGACTTAGCAAAATGTTTTCTTGGGCTAGTTGGTTCATGACTTCTGAAAGAAAAATTGTAGTACAAAACAAAAGGACACACAAAAATAGCGCCAGTCCTGTGTTCTTTGTCTGTCCTTGTGTTGTTTTGCACTACAATGTTTCCTCCAGAAGTCATAAACTGAATGAAGGCCTTTTTTAACGCAATAGCATTAGAAGGAGGTACACTGTGCCCATGAACTTCTTTAGAAATTCTTTATCGACGTACATGAAACTCACTGAGTTTATGTATATTTGTGTGCTGATTTCTAATATGCAATTATTTTTCTAGTACAAGACGTAGTTTTAAAATATCATTCATTCCATGTGACACTTTGGGAGCTGTACTTTGCCTTGACCAAGAGAGTTGCAAAGTAAATAAGCATATCAAAATAATCTCGAATGAGAACTGTATGCAAAAAAACAAGAATGGATGTTGTAAACCCATTTGAACAAAATTTATCATATTTTGAACATTCATGACTGAAATCCCAGCTTGACATAGACTTGCTTGCGAATGTTCAACATATCATAACAATGGTCAAGTTTTTCCTTCTGTTGATGTAGTTGAGCCCATTGATAATTTAATTTGTTAAGAAGAGTGAGCGATTTCTAGTTGTCTAAAACATAATCCTAGTTTCCGTGCCACGTACAGTGCTTTCATGTGTGGCTCATGTGTTCACAGAAGCCTCAACTACCGATTGCCAGTGTTTTCTGACCATGTTCAAAACGTGTTGCAGGGCCCCTTTAAATTCTGAAGTTTTTCGTGCCATAAATCTGCTGCTTAGCTGGGCAATGCCGCAGCCATTACGAAACCAGCCTGAGCACAGATGGATAAACGCTTACTCTGCTAATAACTTTGACTGTCGTTCTGTCAGAGCCAACTCAGAGTGCCGCAGATCAGCCAGGCACTGCAGCACTGCTGTTGGACTCCTGCAAGAAAACAGAAGCAGAAAAAAACAACATCAGCTGCTGCAAAGAGCACAGCAATGCTGCCTTGCATTGAAAGCTTATTAATTTCTTGAAGTGCTCCGTTTTCTGTGGGATATAAAATACCGCACAAATTTTAAGTAAATTTTAAGAGTAAAAAGAAAGTCACTGCACAGTGCTGTGAAACCATTTTCCTTTCGCTACCGTCAAGCAGTGCCATGGAGCCACCTTGCAGACAGAAATTGGCGTACATATTCCATACCCTGACATAAGCTCCAAATTCTTTGTATATTTTGGGCGCATTATACACGAGAAAATATGGTATCTTCCTGGGACTCTCCCACCCACTTTCTGTAATGGAAAACCATGTACATAATGCCAATGATCATTTTTGACTGAATTTCTCTAAAGGCCATCATTAGCTACGCTCAACAAAAGTGATGCATGAACCGTACGTGGAAACAAGAAGTGAATGAAGAGACTGGAAGTAAAAGCAACTAGCGAATGTAAACCGGAAGCCACTTGAGATAGTGACAGTCAGCAAAACGTGGAGAGGTTCACAAAAAAAATTTCACTTTAAAAAATGAAAGATAAAACTAAACACAGTACAGCCTCAGTCATATACTGCCACGTGGCAGTGACGGTGAAGAACCAAGCAGTCAAAGTAGTAAAGGTTGGGTTATCTATTGGGCGAACTTGTGCCCAGCAAACAGAATCGCTCACAGTACAAGCAAGTGAAACTCGCAATACGACAGTGCCGAGCACGGTCATTGGTCGCCGCTAATCTGCTCGTAGGTAAAACCGAGTCTTTTATACATTTGTGATCAAACATTGTAGTGTTATTGCTGGCGCTTGCATTTGTCCCAGAAAAAAACTTAACCACTCGCGTCGTGCACGCAATCTTACTAGAACATTCTAAAACAATTGCGATGGCTTCCATACATTTTGGCATGGCCTGTGCCAAGTGGTAGTAACAGATGGAATAGTTTTTGTGACTTAAGCCTGGTTGCATGGAAATAAAGAAACAAACACGCGTGGAAATATGCATGAGACACTTACACGAGACCGTGTGGTTCAGCTGCCAATTCCTTCCATTTTTCCAGTTGTTCTTGAAGCTGCTCCACATTCACCTGTAGCTGAGTGTTGAGCGCTTGCAGCTCCTTTACCTTGGCTGTATTGTGCTGAGCTGCTAACAAGCGTTCCTGTATCAAGTGCACATTCATACGGGCCAGCCTGTAAAAGAGGTAGCAAGTTGCAGCAGTTTATGGATCTACATGCAAGTCTCAGTGATGTGACTGATCGCAGCCATTTGGGTGCAGCTTCTGGAGCAGATAAGACCCCGATTTGGAGCAGCAAAAGAGTTTTTTTGGAGCAGCTAGCAGTCCCACATTTTCGAATGCAAATATTTATGTCTCTAAGATGGAGCAGTTGTACCATGTTTAATGAAAAGGATATATGCACACCTGAATGCATGTTTATTTATAAAATTCCAGAAGATCAAATTAACTTACTACTCTTGCTTGAGCCCAACCTTCAGTTTCTTCAGTCTCGTGACCGTCGGTCACCTCACATTTGCCCACAATACAGTTCATATTTGTAATTAAATGAGGCTTTCTCCGATGCGTTAGTTACTGCATGGAAGTACTGACCTAAACTGAAAGGAATTAAAGTGGACTAAAAAATCACCTTTCCCGTTGGTGGGAACTGTACCCACAACTGTAATTGGAGGGTTGTTGGTTCAGATCCCGCCGACAGAAAGGGTGATTTTTTGTTCACTTTCGTTCCTTTCAATTTAGGTCAGAATCATTACATTACAATTAAAAAAACAACAAATAATGTTTCCTATGCTTTCCTTGGCTTAACTGTCTGTTGGTTTCCTTAGCCGTGTCTAACGAAGAAACGAGCCCCTCGAACAATTCCCCTTCCTTCGCATTTAGAGCAGTACACGTTTTAAAAAAAAGCAACTAACCGGTGTTGCTCGACTTCCTCTTGAAGCTTTGCCCGTTCTTTTTCGACAAGCGGTAACCGTTTCAGTTCATCCCTCATTATACGAGAGAGTTCCTCCACCTGCTTCAGCTCATCGAGACGTCGTTGGAGCTCCTAGGACGGAAGCAAGTGACAGTCAGCACACACAAATCCTCAACGTTTCAAAGAACGCACGCAGCTTAGTATATCAACCAAGAGAGCTTTGTGGATCAGAGGACCTAAGAAAAAGAAAAATACTTTGTATTAGGGGTGTGCGAATATTCAAAATTTCGAATATTTTTCGAATAGTGTTTGCTATTCGATTCGATTCGCACTGAAATTTTATTATTCGAACTATTCGAACTTCCCAAAAACAAATACAGTCAACGTCCAACTGAAAATGCCCCCTTCAAATTTTCATTATGCTTCACCTCATTACACTCGTATTGCGGCAAAGCTGCCTTTCAAGCTCCGTTACGGTTGAACATAGCCAAGTCACAGTCAACGTCCGATTAGAAGTGGTCCCTAGATTTTCAATATGCTTCACCTCATCATACCTCCGCTTTGCAGCAAAGCTGCCTTTCAAGCTCCGCTACGGTCGAACTTTGCCAAGACACAGTCAATGTGCGATTGAAAGTGATCCCTAAATTTTCAATATGCTTCACCTCATCACACCCCGGTATTGCGGCAAAGCTGCCTTTCAAGCTCCGTTACAGTCGAACTTTGCCAAGAGACAGTCAACGTCCGATTAGAAATGGTCCCTAGGTTTTCAATATGCTTCACCTCATCACACCCCGGTATTGCGGCAAAGCTGCCTTTCGAGCTCCGCTACGGTCGCAAATGTATTAACTCGAGAAAACGCTGGTTCCAACATGGAGATGAAAGATCTGGCAGAGGTGGGGGCTCAATTAATGCTGTTTTGGGCCTGAAATTTGGGCAGGCAGTCCGAAAAATCGGACGCCGTAGCTTTTTAGCACCCAAAATTTCAGATGTTCTTATATATCAACGTCTACGAGGCAGATTTGGAACTCCGGACTTGAAGGGAGCACACCCTTGTTCGCCACATCAGTTGGGCTTTCACAGAAGTTGAAAGAGGAGGAGAGGATGAGGAAATGGCATCTTTGCCTATCACGTGTAAAGTGTTGTCGGCAACACTTTGGTTGCACCAAATCATTGACATAAATAGAATTCGGCCTCTACATTGCCTCATTCTTGATAAGTCAACTATGAAACACCACCCCGCCAGTGCTTCATCAACCTAGCGAAAAGAAAGACTTTCATGTTGCTATCTCATAAGAGTATGCTTAGGAATCCTCTCTAACTTTTTTTTCTGCAATTTCGCTTCGAAGTATTCGAAAAATATTCTAGAAATATTCGAGAAATATTCGAAAAATATTCGGTTCGATTCGCACTCACACTTCAATATTCAAATTCGCTTCGCACCCAAAATTTTGCTATTCGCACAGCTCTACTTTGTATGCTTCCATATTGCTAGCGAACACGCACAAAGGACGACACAGAAAGAGACAGGACAACCGCTAGTCGTCCTTTCTATGTCGTCCTTTGTGCGTGTTCGCTAGCAATATGGAAGCATACAATCAATACCAACTAGCCCAGCTTAATGCGTTAACGAAAAATACTTTGCTGTCAATGCACCTGTTCTGCAATCAAGATTTTATTAAAGTCTAATGAAAACATCACTGACATGCATGACATACTGTTTTGTACTAGTATTTGTTTTTTGTACAGTGTGGATACAATGCATTTCATGTACATAACCTCAGGTTGTATGTTAACGTAGCTGTGCTATCATAAGTGTGTTCTTTTTCTTTACATGTAGTATGCTACATTATATTTACGGTGGAACCTCATTATAACCCAGTAACATTGGGGCCGTAACTTAGTTCGGTATATCCAACACTCTTTGTAACATTACCAATAAAAATCAGCAATCTGGCTCGCGCAAGAATCCTAGAGATACAAAATCGCATATAAAATGCCCTTGTCCAACGACTGTAGAGTAGAAGGTGTGTTTGGCTGTAGAAACACCACACGAACTGTCTTCAGCCCAATCAAGACTGCGCTGAACATTTGTCTAACAACACACTTTTAATTTCACAACCACATTTTGAAAAAAAAAAAAAAGGAATGTGGTTGTGAACTGCCTAAATCTTTATTGTTATTTTTATAATACTTTTAAGTTCTCAGCCATGCATGAACTAGATTTCCTTGTTACAGCTGATATTGCAGCGGTCCTCAGGTTCACGGTTTCCTTATAAAAAGAATAAATGTCATTGAAATGAAGCATAAATAACTAAATTTCGTATTTGGTTCGCTATAACCGATAATTTTTCATATCAGTGTTCGTTAGAACACGGTTTAACTGTACTCACTCTACCCAGTTTCTTCTCTCGTTCTCATTTAAGTTTACTTCTTGTGTAATATTTGCCTTGAAAACAATATTTGATCTTTTAATTACATATTTTAATTTAGGCCTATGGGTCTAATCAGTGTACTGTATTTTCATGTATCGTACCAACAGAACTTGTAATAAATGGGGAAAAAAAAAAAGGTGTAGGTGCCACATCGTCCACCTAAACTTCAGGCCTTATGGAGAAGCTGCGGGAAAACGTAAGTGTCCCACAAAGTCTGTGCGCTGTAAATTTTCACTCTTGGCTGTAAATTTCACACAACCTTGCTGAGCCATTTGGTACTGCTCGCCAGGGTAGAGTAATCGACGCAGAATTAAACAAGGTGTGAACAAAAAAGTCACAGTTTCGCCGCAAGGGCGAAGCAATGAATGCGATAGCAAGAAACTAATGCTATACGAAGTGAGGCTCGCCAATTGGTACTCTCAGTTTGAACAGCGCTCCTGTTGCAAAGGCGGCCGAAGCAGCGAAGGAAACTAGCGTGCTTCAAGTGTCGAGCTGTGACACTTGATAGTTCGCGCTCATCTTCTGTTTGTTCGTTTAGCGGCGTCCCTTGAGCTCGAGTGACTTTCGTACGCTTCGTAACATGAGCGCGGACATCGCGGTGAAAGCGTGAAACATCCCCCTTCCCCTCAGCACGAGAAAACTGCGCGAGCAGACAGCGGAAGGGCAAGGCTCTCCCGGCGCAAACATAAGAAGAAGCGAGCGAGCTCGCCGACGCGCTCCTCGCGCCATCTCGCTGGTAATGAAGAAACGCTTATAAGCGCCTGCCGTCTCCGAGTCCGTCCAGTGCTAAAGGGTGTGTATATAATGCTCGCCGTTAGCTACGTGGAGGATCTGCGTTTCGTGGCGTATTGGCTAGCGCCACTCGCTGCGGAGGAAGAGGTCCCTGGTTCGATTCCGCGCTTCGGAAGCATTTTTCTGAATTATTTTTCTTTGGGGCTTTTATATATATATAACATACTTATACATATACGGTGCATGACGGCGGCGACGGCGACGGTGACGGCAAAATTCAGCCGAGACTGTCCATATAATTGCTATCGCAATAAAACAGCATTCCCCCCCCCGATTTCGACAGTAAAATAAATACTGCATACAGAAGCAGTAGTATTAATCCTCAAATGAACTGGCACAGACAGTTGGAAAAGGAACAAGTTAGGGCTAACTCGAATGCATTTTGTTTCTGCCTTAACCAATATGTGTACACTCCAACCTCGATATAATGAACACGAATATAATGGAATTATCGGTCAAGTAACTGAAGACTAGTCTTGTCATATATACAATGTTTACAAATATATGTTTTATAACGAATTTCGGATATAACAAACTTATTTTATGTCAGATGAGACTGTTATAGTGAGGTTTGAGTGTAATTTTGGCACGATTCCATCTTGCATGCATAGCAGAAAGCTTTTGCCATCTTAGGCAAATGGACAAGTAGCAGCCCAAGATTGCTTTTTCTTGAATCGTTACTTTTGTGCCCCAAGAAGGCGTTGTCACCAGTTGACCAATCTTCAATACACTTCCCACACAAACTTTACTGCACGCAGCAGTATTACAGTAAGGGTTCTGCCTAATTACAAGAGAAATCCAGGATGTGGGGCCTTCCCCTATGTCTCTGCCAGTAAGTATGTAACCAACAGAAAAAATAAAAAGCACTACCCTTGCTTTGCTTTCAGACTTTCGAAGCTCAGAATTTTCACTTTGTAAATGGGAGATGAGAAGCTCCTTCTCGCGAATATGCCTGCAATGGGGACAAGACATGACGTTGCATGCATGTTGGCACTGCAGGTAGCACACTTGAGCTCTAGGTGTGCTTAACAAGCAAGAACAAGGAAAGTGTTAGTTATTCATTCAGGTGGCCTGTCACAGCTACTGAGAATTTCATCAGCACAGCTGAATGTTACGTCAGTAAAACACCATCTAAGCAGTACTACAGTCAACCCCAAAAGCTTACAGACCAAGCGAGCATGTGCGGAACTGCTTGTCCACGCCACCTGGCGGCGTGCCATCTACTGTGGACCACAGTGCTGGGCCGGAAACGGGTTCTTCTTGTTATTCACTGATATATCAGTTTTCTACTTCGCCGCAGCAAAATTTTTATTTAGTTGTTTTCATGAAAATGAACGTTATACTTCTACTTTGATTGCAGAATCAAAGCTACCAGGCAGGCTTCGAACAGTGTCCCGTGGTAGATATCAGTTTGTGAGAATGATTGCGACTGATAACAGTTATGCTGACAGACTGCTCTAGAACAGAAGCACGTAGCCACAGCTGGCCAAAGAGCCCACCCACGCTAAAAATGAAAGGTGAAAAATATTCGTGCCCAGGGGAAAAATAGCCAGGCCATCGAATAAGCGAGGGATACGTCTTGGGCGTCGCGCTGCCGTTGATCGCCGCTTACGTAGCAGAAATGTCGTGAAGAGGCTATTGGCCATGTGCTCGCATGGTCCATAAACTTTTGTGGCTGACTGTAGATATACTCCATTTCGTATATAACAGGCAAGACTACCAAGGCAGTTAATAAAATCAAACACATTACAATCATAAAGCTATATGCTAGAAAACAGTTTGTTAAACAGCTAATATAAAAAATAATGTTGGGGTTTTACTTGCCAAAACCGCATCATTGCGAGGCACACCACAGTGGGGGCTTTGTATTAACTTGACCACCTTGGATTCTTTCACGAGCATCTTAATCTAAGTACATTAGTGTTCTTGCATTCTGTCCCCATCCAAATGCATGGCTGAGAATTGAACCCGTGTCCTCAAGCTTAGCATTGTGACAGCCTATCTGCTAAGCTTGTTCAACAGCTAAACAAAAACACAAGGTAACATTACTGAACAGGAGAAAGGGCTGACTTTTTCTGAAAACGGTTCACTGAGCCCAGTGCTGTGCTGATTTTTTCCGAGAACAGGTATAGCATAAAGGCTATTGCAGGTGCGGGTTGGACAACTTTGAGATGTGGTAGTGAACTTGGGACATGCTACTAGCCTTTTCAGTATTTCTGCTTGGTCCTTGGCTTCTTCAAGAGAGGTGCGGATCATCACTTGGCTCGCTGATAGCCTGAGAAATGAAAGAACCAAACATATAACCAGTGCGCTGCCTGTAACAGGAAGCATGGGTAGTGGTTTAAGAGTTTGGCGGAAACTAAAGCAATCACGTATGCTTGTGTTCATGCACGTTGCATACTACTGCTTCAGCCAGTGAATATATTAATTAGATGACTACCTTTGGATTCTTCTTCTAGTGCGAATGTGGTTTCCTGGGCAGACTCTTTTTTCTGTCAGAGTAAGAGAAGAA
>NC_051182.1:168915827-168944502 GCF_013339695.2 Rhipicephalus sanguineus | reverse complement strand
AACACCCAATGGCTCTCTATTGATGAATAAACGGCTTTTACAGGGCTCTAAAATTGCCAAAGCTCCGAACGAGTGTGAATATTGGTGTTGAATCCTTCATCTGAGGCAAGCTTTGAGATTGGGCTAGTTGCTAATCCATCTTCAAAAAAAGTGTAGGAGTGGACAACAGACAAAGAAGGGAACAAAGACAACCGTTCCCTTCTTTGTCTATTGTACACTGCTGCACTGTTTGTTGACGATGAACTTCATTTGAGGTTTCTAGTCTCACTGATATAAGTCGTATAAAAGTTCATGCGTGGAATTTTGTAGATTACCCCTGGTAACTTTTATTGCTCCAAGAGGTCTTTAACATGTGTGAGCTGTCATGTTACCTAGTTTTTTGGCATCTGGGAAATTCTCACACAATTAGTGTAAAAAAATCTTGCAAGTGACTCGCTTATTCCCTGCACCATGGGATGCCCACATACTTTTGCTGTTCCCGTTTGTCCTCCCAAAGAATCAAAGTGCTCCTTCGACAAATAGTTTCCAGGAGGTTACCCACAAAATGCGTGAACTGTGACACATCCTACATTAGTGGAACGAAAAGTTCAAACAAACAACAAAACACCATAAAAAGTGCCTTGAGAAAGGCAAGACATGCTCAAACACTGGTGGATAATTATTCATTACTAACCAAGTGATTAATTTGGACACCACTGCTCTAATCGCAATGAAGAAAATCTTTATACATCTGATCTCAAATGTGGTATGTGTGCAACTTACTTTAGCTGTACATGTGTTGACCTACCCAGGATATACACCAGCACCCACTGGCACCTAGGCCATAAATAATCACCCTCTTCGCATTCTTTATTGTGAACAAGGGGCCTATAGTGGTTCTGAAACGTTAATTTTAATTGTTGCCTTTTCAAAAGGTACCTCACATACATGAACCCATTTCGTCGACAGGTTTTCATTCGTCCACTGAAACAGATCGAGATAGCAGTGACCTGTGGGCTTTCATTTATTCAAGGGTAACAAAAGTTACCTAACAACGTCATAGTGAGTTGGTTGTCACTGAGAAGATGCAGACACTGGCGGTTTTCTGAAAATGGTATCACCACATACTGATGTTTCAGTCAAACATTTCTTTTCCCATGCCTTGAAAACACTGTCTTACTCTATTAGTGGCCTTCGGTGAGAAAGGCTAGGATGCTTGTGTCACTACCACTGCCATTGTTGATGAACCATTCCACGGACATTGGAATGGTTTATCAACATTGTCTCTAACATACGAGCCAGCTCATGTGACGGCACATGCAAGCCATGTATTCTCAAATGCCTCTACTAAAAATGGCACCACGTTGCCTCACTCCGCTAAATCTAAATACTGAAAAGCATCCTCACTGTCCCACAGTCTTAAAGAAATAAATTTCAAGGCCTTGTTTTCCACTGTGTATAATGGCCACATGCAAGATCACTAAAAGGTGTGCACGTTTTCACTGTATTTGCTTAACGTGCATTGTCACCTTCATTTCGGTATTTTCCCTGTATCTCAACATCGTGTGAACGCCTTGTCAATAACAAGTCAGGTATTTCAGATGAACGCATATACACGGGAGAAAATTGCTAGGAGCACTTACAACTAAGTTTTAAAATTCGTTAGAATGCGGTGCGGACGGTACGCATCTACATACCGCTTTAATCGGGTGTGTTGGCAGTGCAGGTTTACCGTGCAGCAATACGGATATGCCATACCGTCGTGGTCGGCATGTCAGTACTTTAACCCGCAAGACCTCTACCGCACCACTTTACCGCAAGCAATGAGCAACTAGCGCGGCTAGAAAGTTCTTTAAAAAAGCTGCGTGCCGACCACGACGGTACGGCATTTCCCTCAGCGGCGCGCACCAGTATGTCAGCGTAAACTTACCTCGGCGTTTAAGATTCGAACACACGGCAGGCGTTTCAGCGTAGCCGTCAGCTTGCGGTTCAGCAAGCGCGTTTTCTTGATCTGGCGCTCTGCATCGGCGTCTTCAGAGCTGGAGCAACGTGGCAGCACTTTGAAGACGTATACACCACGGGGGCCACATCGTGCTGCAGTTGCAGAACTAACTTCTAAAATGTAAAGAAAATACAACCTTCAGTGACTGATGCCAAGCATCTCACAATTTCAGAATACGTACCCCTATTCTTGAGGGTCCGCGTTGGCACTGCAAACGTCGTTACCACCAACGTACAAAACGACAGTCTACGCGCTGAGAGTGCATCGCAGAGACGGCCTCAGCCATTCGCACAGCGTCAAAACCACCAAAACTAAATATGCAGGTCTCGACGGATGTTTTCAAGTGAAGGCGACTCCTGCACACGCAAAGAAGGCATAACTCAAAGCCGGCGACTGCGGTGAGGTACAGGTGAGGGTACCGAGTAGAACATAGGCAACATAGGCAAGTAAAGGCTGGGGACAAGGCCGAGGAATCGTCGGATCTTTCCCTAGCTACAACAGTACCTGTCTAGGGGCAGGGAGTACCTCCCTATGGTAACGTCAGATCCGGTTTCGCGCCAAACCGGGAGAGCCCCGACTCCAGGGATACGCTTTCCAAAAAACATGGCGCACGTGTCGTCACCGCCGCCGCGCATGCGCAGACTACCCTCCTGAAAAAGGCCCGTTGAGCAAGCCGACGAAATCACGTGCCGATCATGTGGCCAGCAAAAACTTTGGGCTGTTATGATCGGATTTCACGGCTTTTCACCGCTGGATCGTCGGAATGGTATGGCGGCATCTGCCCTGCTTTCTTCGCCTTCAACGTTACCCGAAGTGAACCAGATGCGGCGACAACACTGCAGTTGTGTCCTGAACCCTTCAAGGCTGTCAGTGCACCTCGTCAAGCTCTTTGGACATACTCGGCTTAGTTTGACGGTTTTATGGCCTGGGGTCAGGCCAAGGGCGGATCCAGGTGCCAACTTTGGGGGGGGGGGCGGTTCCTTCATCTGACCGGGGTGGGGGGGGGGAGGATGGTAGGGTAGGGATGAGGAGAGACAGGCACTGCAGGCAGGCGGGGGGGAGGGCTGACACATGCTTTGGGGGGGGGGGGGGGGGCGATCGCCCCTACCGCCCCCCCTCTGGATCCGCCACTGGGTCAGGCCCGTAGCCAGGGGGGAGGGGGGGGCAGGCCCGCCTCCTTCGAAATTTTTATGATACGGTGTTTTACCGAAAATAAATAATGAAAATAGGCGTTTTTCTCAAATAGTCAAGGCTTCCAGCAAGTACCCCCCCCCCCCCCCCCTCGAAAAAAATTCCTAGCTACGGGCCTGCCTGGAGTCGAGGTTGCTCGGAGGAGGCAGTCACCGATGCACTGCTTTGTTCAGCATTCTGCGAGATGCACCGAACAAATAGCCGAGCGCCGGAAATTCCTCATCGGGCACCTTTCCCACACCCATTTGCAAAAATCTGCAAGGCGGCTTTCCTGCAAGGTTGTTTTCCAACCAAAAACTCTCAATTGACTGCTTTTCTCGCTCATTCTGTTTTTGCTTCTCTACCCCCCCCCCCCCCTTTTTTTTTTTCTTACGAACGACGGCTGCCTTGTCCACCTAGCGAAGGCTGAGGGTTCGTACGAGGCGGCCCCACAGTAATAGTTGGGGAAAGAGGTCGTTTTGTCGTACTCGCGTGCCTTCACTGGAATTAGGAGCGGTAAAAGTACAATGAGCCAGAAAACCAGTCTTCGACGGAGAGTTTTTGGTTGGAAAACAACCTTGCAGTAAAGCCGCCTTGCAGATTTTTGCAAATGGTCCATTGACCCGACCGGCAGCTGGCCGTCACCAGCGCCGGCGACGCTATCGAGGCAAGACTACACCTGACAGCACACCTGACAACACGACCAGTTTTCAGGCATGTGCGCAGCCGAGATCCCTTCACTGTGTGTATGGTGCCATATTGTGTCTTTTGTTCAACTCCCGGGCACCGTCCGTTGAGCCAGGCGCGCCGCTTCTCTCTTTCCTGGGGTGGGAAGGAGGCGGTGCTTGACTTTTCCTTTAGGGGGCGGATATGAAGACAACGTGTTGATTGAACTGTCCTGGACTTGATTGTTTTCTCCAACAGGGAATCTTGGGAAGGCCCAGGCTTTATAACGCGAGCGTCGAGACGCTCCAAGCACGCCACGCGTTACCACACGCTACCAAACGGTCATGTAAATATAAACGTTCCTGTAATCAGCTCCCGACCTCTACTTCTCCCTGAGGCCTGGCTGCTCCCAGCAGGGGCGTAGCCAGCGAAGGGGGGGGGGGTTGAAACCCCCCGCGAAATTTTTCACTTTTGCATGTGCATATATACACGCACACATACAAACGCACGCACGAACATACAAAAGGGATCGTTGAACTCCCCCGAAAAAAATTTCTGCCTATGCTTCTGGCTCCCAGGATGGGCAGACCCCCAACCACATCACGGCACACGTTCGGCAAGTTTCGTGGTACGAGGCAGCACTTCTACACATCCGCGACAGTGTATTGAATCGTTCCACCTTTGACTATATATTCATGAAGCGTCGCCCTAACCTAACCTAACACATGTGTCTGTCTTTTTAAGCGCTAAACCACTATGTTAAGTACTCACCAACTCGCCCAACAAGTTTTAATTCATGAAGTGTTTGCGGCCATAGGCGTGCGCAGGATTCGTCATCGGGGGGAGGGGGGGGGGGGCGAAGGTTCATCGTAGCCCCCCCCCCCTTCCTCTCTACTATGTCTAATAACTATGGGGCAGACTTAGCGCCCCCCTTCTTAGGTGACTTGGGGGGGAGGCGTGCGCACGACGAACTATGTGAAAAGCAATTCCCCTCAAGAAACCTGTAGCGATAGGGCTGTATACCCTCTCGCTACCCCCGCCGAGAGACGGAATAATCTTTGTTATTGAACGTTTTGCGTTGAACCTCGTTTTCCACGAGTTTTGCTTGACTGTTGTTCGCCGACTGGAACTTGCCCTGGTTTAGGGCTGGTGCCCTCGCAGCTTGTCCGCCATCTTGTCAGCTTCTCGGTTTGTGAGGGTACATCGCGCTTGCCAGTTCGGTTCGCGATAATCAGTTAGGAGACAACTGCAGTTACATCTGCCGCGTAGCTATAAAGCCGTAACCGTTGTTAGATTAACCGCGGTTAGGGCTGTCCGTGTGACAGAATGAGTCCATGCAGATAGGAACGAACACGAGGTCTCGGTCACCATTCCCGACGTTGATTAAATTTACTCCAGGCGCAGATTTTAGACCCATAACTATGATCTGTAGTTAGTTTCGTGAAAGAAAAGTGTTAGTCTAAAAAACTATACGAATTTTGGTCTCAGAAAACACTTTTCTGCCGATTTCTGAACTTTGAGCGCACCCAGCGAAAAGCAGGTGAATTTCTTGGTCACAGTATTTACTCCTATCAAAGAACAAGTGAGATGCAATCTAAGGAATATTTCAAAAGCGTGCGAACTTGAGCTTGTTGGTAGACATTCATAGTAGAAAACAGCGCGATACAAGTATTTTATTTCCCTTTTCTTTCTAAGAACTTCTGAGGAAAAAAAACCACAGGCATGGTAAGCGGCACGAAATTTCAGGAATTTATTGCTGCAGACAAGTCAACCTGAGGATAATAAAACTCGCTACATTATGACTGATATTCGAGCTTTCTTTTTTAAAAACATACGCGGTTTTGGCGTACACCGTTATACTTCAAGATTGTGCTGAAGCATACTACCAAAAACGCCGAAGTTAGTCTTCTCCAAGCGGTCATTCTTAATTTTTTTTTAAATCTCTGTGATTGAAGTCAATGACGTTATCTACCATTCTGTACAAAAAAAAAAAAAACGTTGCGTCATTTGATTGGCTAACAAGTCATAATGCGTCAAATATGACCAACTCAGCCTAGTGGCCGTGTTTGTGGCGACCACATGACATGTCAGTTGGAGACAGAAAATTGGTCATAAGCAAATCTCGGTAATCTCCGTACCTGGATGCATCCGGTGAATACAGATCTTGTGTGGATCCCAGATTCCGGTTTCTCGCCACGGCATTGGTCACACATACTGTACATTGTCAAAAAGAAAAGAAGGAAGGCAAAACTGAGGAGAGATGCAGAAGGGATCTCTCGGAACAGTGCAGTTCTGGCTTCAGCATTTGGCATTTCGAAATTCCGTCGCGCAATTCGTAGACAAAACCTTGACCTTCATTATACGATGTAATAATTAGCATATTCATGATGTCAAAACTAACGACAATAAAGTTGTTAGTGCAAGTAGAAGATACGTACTGATTAGAACCTTTGACCAGCTGGTCAATAATAATTGTTGGGGTTTAACGTCTCAAAACCACGATATGATTATGAGAGACGCCGTATAGTGGAGGGCTCCGGAAATTTCGACCACCTGGGGTCCCTGTGCACCTAAATCTAAGCACACGAGCCTCAAGCATTTTCGCCTCCATCGAAAATGCGGCAGCCGCGGCCGGGATTCGATCCCGCGACCTTGACCAGCTGGTCGAAGGTTCTAATCAGTATCTTCCATTGCAAGTAGCCATGTTTGCCTGCAGTTTGTGCCCAGCTGGCTTGTAACTAGAACCAACTTCACAGTTGGTTCCCAACTGGGACCAGTTGATTCCAGTTACACATCTGCACGCGGGAATATAGTCAGTAGAACCTCGTTGATACGGTATTGTACGATTTCCAGGTGCCAATCTTCGCGATATCGTTATCAAGCGAAACCGCGCAGTCTGTAGTGAATTCGTATTCTACGTTTTCCCGGATATTACGTTTTCTCCCGCATTTTTTTTCTTTCAGAAACGAGGTCCTAATCAACATAGGGTCATCTTTGACGAGCGGTTGTGCATTTAAATTGGCCACCGACCGCAGTCTCCGATGCGGAAGACGGTCGCCACCTGCGCCACCTGGCTCCTGTCTCCCCAGCAGGCGGCGTTCACCGTATCGCGCGGGGAGTCGCGGAGCGTGAAGTTGAGCACGCTGCGCTCCTCGTGGCCGCTGCGGCTGCCCGAAGACGCTGCTCGCGGACGAAAAAGGAAGAGAAATAACCAATTAAGGACAATCGCGATTTCCGCAATTTACAGCTTGCCAAAAGGCTACTGCACATGCGCGAGTAAGTTTGTCTTCCATACGAAGGGCCTCAACAGATTCTTCTTCCGCTAATCCCTGCCTTTCCTTTCATTCGTTTCTCCTTTTCTCATTGTGCACGGGGAACCTACACTGAGGCGCGACCTTCATGCATTGTAAATAAAAAAAGGCAGAAGCTCAGGGGAATTAAGAGCTTGAAGAGATGAAACATTCATGAACGCGGGTTTGTCGGTGGAGCCGACGCTTCGATAAGCGGTCTCTTTTAAATATATATATTGGAAGGTAGGCTACGTTAGAGCCGGCTATCCCATCATCATGATAGTAGTATTGAAGAAATACACAAATACAAGAACAATTAGGAGGAATAAAAGAATAAGGAAAGAGAAAAATTACACCATTTCCCGCTAAAGGGGACCATGAGGCGATGCGAAGCCGGAGCACTTGCACGATCGCGTTCCGTTGGCGTTCGTTGGTCATGCTACCGACCTCGCGTCGTGGAACGCGAAGAGGAACGCTACGCGCGTCTCGTCTTCCCGCTAGCCTGGCCGTTAATTCTCACAGGGCGAGCGGGGAACGCGGTCGACAGGCGTGCGAGAGGGGGGCAGCGTAGGAGAGGAGAGAGAGGGGGAGGGGACGCGCATGCGCTGGTGCTCATCGCGGCGTTGCGCAGGAGAGAATTTCGGCATGTCTAGCCCGCGTTTCAGAGGAAGAGTGGAAAGGGAGAGGGGGGAGTGGAGAGGGGAAGGGTAGAGGGGAACAGGACAGGAGGAATGGTGAGTGGGAGTGGAGAGGGTATGCGCATGCGCAGTAAGGGTGGTCACGCCGCACACCACCACCACCACCACCGGATGGAACTCCGCCATAATTGATACTTCGCGTCTAAAAAAATAATCAGAAGTACTATCAGCGCCTCCTTTATTTTTTCTGGTACTATGTACATGTAGAGTCTAAGGGCATAGTTCAGTACATACAGCGGATAGAGTCCGTACAGATGTTTTTTGTTGACTTACATACATCGTGACTAGGACATATATTCATTATAATTCAACACTTTGTAGCGAAGCCTTTGAGTTGAGTAAGGGGTTGCGCTCTCTATAGCCTTCTAGTGGGTCGTCCTCTTGGGCTCTTCCCGCTCGCGCTCTGAGCTCGTGTTCTTGCTGGACTGTCGCCATTGAGCATCGTCGCCGACTGCCGTCTAATAAACACCTCAACAAATTGGTGGAGAGTGCTGTGCTCCCATTCGATGCCCCTGGAGCTACGATCCCGTACCCTACCAACTACCATGCCTCAAGACGCTGCTCAGCAAACGCCTCCTCCAACAACGACCTCCTGCCCCGGTGTCCCCCGCATCCGCGACCCCCCTATCTTCACCGGCGCGGATGGGACCGACGTTGAGGACTGGCTTGCGATGTACGAGCGTGTGAGCGTACCCAATAAATGGGACGAGGCAGGCAAACTCAGCAACTTGGTTTTCTACCTCGCGGGTGTGGCGGGCCTCTGGTACAACAACCACGCCACCGATTTCCCCACGTGGTCTGCTTTCAAGACCGCCATCATCGACGTGTTTGGCCGCCCTGCCCTTCGTAAATTGCAAGCCGAACAACGTTTACGTGAACGAGCTCAGCAGACCGGTGAGTCCTTTACGAGCTACATAGAAGACGTCCTGGACTTGTGCAAGAAAGCCGACGCAGCTATGCCTGAGTCTGACAAGATCCGCAACGTTATGAAAGGCATCGACGACGACGCCTTCACTATGCTGCTCGCCAAGAACCCTCGTACTGTGGCCGAGGTGATCACGCTCTGCCAAAGCTACGAGGAGCTGCGCCGGCAGCGGTTGCTGACCCGTCGACCTGCATCACGCGACGCCGATCTCGCTGGCTTGTCGGCCATTTCTGATCAGTCCGCCTTGCTAGCCGAGATCAAGTCCTTTGTGCGCGAGGAAATTGCCCGCCAGTTCTCCCTACTGGCCTTCCCTCAGCAGCAGCATGTTGAACAGCCATCGACCACGCTGCTGCCTCCCTTACGCCGCGCTATTCAGCAGGAAATCGCGGAAGTCATGCCGGAATACCACCAGCCCCCTCCGGCGCCTGCACCGCTCAGTTACGCGCAAGTTGTAGCCAGGTCACCCCAAGCGGTCTCTGTGGCTGCCCCACTTACTTACGCCGAAGCCGTCGCCAGACCTCAGGCCTTTGAAGCGAGTGGGCCGGCTGCGTTTGCCGACGTCATACCTGGGCCACCGATGCAGCCCATCATGCAGTCGTATCAGCAGACGCCGCGTCCACCGCGTCCTGCGTCATGGATGGGACCTACCCCGACGAATCGATGGCGCACTTCTGACAACCGCCCGATCTGCTTCGCGTGCGGTTGCGCCGGTCATGTTGCCCGCTATTGCAATCGCGTGCAGCCGCCTCGTGTCGGCTCAACCATCACCAGCCAGTCAAGCCGCCCGTATTACGCTTCACCGCCGCCTATGTCACCGTCGTCTCGCTCAGCTCCATCTACACGCCGTTCGCCGTCACCACGACGTCGATCACTGTCACCGATGCGGCCACGTCCGGTCCCACGTGACCAGGAAAACTAGTCGTCGCAGTCCACGAGGCAAGGGCTGCGACGCTGTCGAACTGCGAAAGCCCTCAGAGAAGCCCATCGAACGTGTTAGACGTGTTTGTGGACGGTGTTCGCGCATCTGCCCTTATCGACACTGGAGCCGCCGTATCCGTTATTGACGCCAAACTTAGCCGATTACTGCGAAAAGTGACGACGCCACTTCCCGGGCTCTCCCTCCGTACAGCCAGCGCCCAAAGTATTCACCCTACAGCGGTGTGCACAGCCCGCGTCATGATTAACGATGCTCTGTACGCCGTCGAATTGATCATAATTCCAGCATGCTCTCACGATGTCATCCTAGGATGGCATTTTCTCTCCCACCACGAGGCCGTGATTCATTGCGCACCAGCCGAAATAGAGCTCTCACCATTCTCTGATCTGACGCCGGCTGACTGTCCATCGTCTGTGAGCAAGGTACTCGTCAAAGACGACACCACAGTGCCTGCAAACTCGTCAACGGCGGTATCCGTCTACTGCGCCAGTCTCTCCGACACCGCTGCACTCCTCTCGCCATCTGACCGTGTTTGCACGAGGAAAGGCTTGCTGGTGCCTTTCGCGACCGTGCAAGTCACTCAGGGCAGCGCGTCAATTTTTGTTATCAACCCATCTCCGTACAGTGTTGCGGTGGTGCGAGGAGAATGTCTCGGCAGCGTGGGACCCCTCGAAGACGCATAAATTATGGACGAACCAGATGACACACACTGCCCCAACTCCAGTACGCTCAGTGCTGTTACCACGTCTGGTTCATCGCCCGATGATGTATTCGCTTCTTCCATTGCTGGCAACCTTACGCCGGTCCAGCGTTCCCAGCTTCTGGGTCTCTTGGAAGAATTTCGCGCTTCTTTCGATGTCGCTCAAACTTCTCTCGGCCGCACGTCCACCGTTACGCATCGCATCGACACTGGCGCCCAACTGCCACTGCGGCAACGTCCATATCGCGTATCTCCCACAGAACGCCGCGTAATCAACGAGCAAGTCGACGACATGCTTCGACGCAATGTTATTCGACCATCTAACAGCCCCTGGGCGTCTCCTGTCGTTCTTGTTGCGAAGGAGGACGGTTCTGTGCGGTTCTGTGTGGACTACCGACGGCTCAACAAGATCACTCGTAAGGACGTGTATCCACTACCGCGCATAGACGACGCGATTGACAGCCTACAAGGAGCAGAATTCTTTTCATCCATCGATTTGCGCTCAGGGTACTGGCAAGTACCTATGGCTGATATGACGCTCGACCGAAGACCGCCTTTGTCACGCCCGACGGCTTGTACGAATTAAACGTCATGCCGTTTGGGCTGTGTAATGCGCCCGCCACCTTCGAGCGCATGATGGATACTATTCTGCGCAACCTGAAATGGCACACGTGCTTGTGCTACCTCGACGACGTCGTTGTGTTTGCTCCAGACTTCTCCACGCATCTTCAACGCCTCCGGTATGTGTTGACGCGTTTGAGCAACGCTGGTCTGCAACTGAATTTAAAGAAGTGCCGATTTGCAGCACGGCAGCTCACAATACTCGGCTACGTCGTGTCCAAGGACGGAATTCTCCCCGATCCAGCCAAGCTTCGGGCCGTGACCGAGTTCCCGAGACCGACGTCCGTCAAAGAACTGCGCAGTTTCGTAGGACTGTGTTCCTACTTTCGGCGCTTCATTCGAAACTTCGCGACTATCATATCGCCGCTGACGAAGCTCCTCGGAAGTAACGGGCCCCTCCATTCGTGGTCGTCAGAGTGCGACGACGCTTTCGCAACGCTCCGTCGTTTGTTGACGTCGCCTCCCATACTACGCCACTACGACCCTACGGCCCCTACAGAGGTACACACAGACGCCAGCGGTGTTGGCCTTAGCGCTGTCCTTGCGCAGCGCAAACCAGGGTTCCCTGAATATGTCGTGGCATATGCAAGTCGTACGCTTACTAAAGCCGAGACCAATTACACCGTCACCGAAAAGGAATGCCTGGCGATCATCTGGGCCCTTACGAAGTTCCGACCCTATTTGTATGGTCGCCCATTTGATGTCATCACCGACCATCATGTACTATGCTGGCTGTCGTCATTGAAGGATCCCTCAGGCCGCCTCGCCCGCTGGGCACTTCGCCTACAGGACTACGATATCCGCGTCCTGTACCGCAACGGACGCCAGCATGCTGACGCCGACGCCCTCTCGCGCTCGCCCTTGCCTGACGACAATACCCCATCCTCGTCACGTAACATTATTGTTTCTTCCATCGACGTTCACACCATCGCTACCGAACAGCGCAAGGATAAATGGATCGCCTCGCTGATAGACTTGCTCACTGATCCGTCGGCAACACCAACCACTCGCGCGTTGCGTCGTCAAGCCCACCATTTCGCCATTCGTGACGATCTACTGCACCGACGCAATTACAACGCCGATGGCCGCCAGTGGCTACTTGTGATACCCCGCAGTCTGCGTTCTGAAATATGCGAGTCCTTCCACTCTGATCCACAATGCGCGCACTCTGGGGTATCCAAAACTTACCACCGCATTCGACAACGATACTTCTGGCGAGGGATGTACCGCTACGTGCAGAAGTTCGTTCGCTCCTGCCTCGATTGCCAACGCCGAAAACCTTCAACGCACGTGTCACCCGCTGGTCTACAACCATTACCTTGCCCTAACCGTCCGTTCGGGCGCGTGGGCATCGACTTGTACGGACCACTTCCTCTGACATCGGCTGGTAACCGCTGGGCAATCGTCGCTGTTGACCATCTAACGCGATACGCCGAAACCGCCGCCCTCCCAGCGGCTACAGCGCGCGACGTTGCCTCCTTCCTGCTACACCGATTCATGCTGCGTCACGGTCCACCCCAGGAGCTTCTCAGCGATCGAGGCCGTGTCTTCTTGTCGGAAGTCGTCGAAGCCATTCTCAAAGAGTGCCATGCTGTTCACCGCAAAACTACTGCTTACCACCCGCAGACGAATGGCCTAACCGAACGCTTTAACCGCACGCTCGGCGACATGCTCTCAATGTACGTCGCCGCCGATCACACAAATTGGGATGTCATTCTGCCCTTCGTCACCTACGCCTATAATACCGCCCCTCAAAGCACAACTGGGTTTTCACCCTTCTTCTTATTGTACGGAAGGCACCCGTCGCACACCATCGACACGATACTCCCATACAAGCCGGATTCAACTGAGTGTGCGCCGATTTCTGACACAGCCAGGCTTGCGGAAGAGTGTCGCGAGCTTGCCAAGACTTTTACAACGCAGGAACAAGAGCGGCAGAAGAGCATTCGCGGTGGCACCACCACTTCTGAGTCCACGTTCCTCCCTGGAGCACTCGTATGGCTCTCGGTCCCTACCACTGCAACTGGCATCTCTTCAAAACTACTGCCGAAATATGAAGGCCCCTATCGGGTCGTCGAGCGCACATCCCCGGTCAACTACGTGATCGAACCCATCGAACCATCTTCGGACATGCGCCGTCGAGGGCGCGACATAGTCAACGTGGAGCGCCTCAAGGCCTACTATGACCCACTCATAGTGACGAGCTGTTAGGTCGCCGGACGGCTCCCTTTTCGTACCCGGGGAAATTGTAGCGAAGCCTTTGAGTTGAGTAAGGGGTTGCGCTCTCTATAGCCTTCTAGTGGGTCGTCCTCTTGGGCTCTTCCCGCTCGCGCTCTGAGCTCGTGTTCTTGCTGGACTGTCGCCATTGAGCATCGTCGCCGACTGCCGTCTAATAAACACCTCAACAACTTAATTTTTAAAGGGAACAACATCGAAAACTTTTTTTTTTTTTGAGGCGGTGTTGTACCCGATGAAGTTGTAACTGAGGGGCGACTATTGCTAGTTGTGCGTTTTTGATTATCGGGATGTGGCCACGGTCCAAGCACTTTGCTGAAGTGTTCGTCTGTCGAGACTGTTCGATCGCTCACTCAGTTGAGCGCTTCTTCTTCAAGGCTGCAACTGCTTTCCTTAGAGGTTTGTTGCCATTACTTTTGTTTGGGTTGGAGGACAAAGAAGAAAAAGCCCGCTTGGCGAAACGTACTCCAGCGACACCCTGTGTTCACGAATTTTTCATTCCTGCAGTGTGTTTTGAAAAGCGTTTCTGTTGCTCCCGCACCTTCGCTGAATAACATCCTTGCGGAATAGTCAACTGACTGGCATAGGCGTACGCAGGGTTCCCCATCAGGGGGGGCGAAGGTTCATCACAGCGCCCCCCCCCCCCCCCCCCCCCCCCCCGTGCGTACGCCTATGATTGCAGCGTGAGTTGCAGCCAAATACTTACCCGAGTTGACAGCGACGGATCGAGCAGCCTGCTTTGCGATAACAATGCCGAACACAGTGACTTTCGTTGCGTTAGGATCCAATCTGTCGATCGACGTTCGGTTGAGGACAGCGTCGCGTTCCATTTGCGTCAGAGCGATAGCACCGGTATTCGATGCAAACATGGCAGTAGGTAGAGAGAGGGACACTGCGATTGTTAGAACTACTTATGCACTGCAAGTTCTAGGCGTGGACGTCAAATAGCTTTTCACGTTCTAAACGGTGAAGCCAGACGTGCGTACGTCAGGCATATTCGGTTTCGCTTATCGTCTGCTCACTATAACGAGACTTTGTTTTCTTACATTATATATCAACAGATGCGACGTAAAAGTCAATGTTAATAATCTTCACTTATGTTACTGAAACGTTGGCGAAGTGAAATGAATGTCGTATTTTTCGTCTGCCACTTTCATAAGCTCCTTTTCAAAGCGAGATGAAGATAATTGGGCTGTTTGTTTTATGTTTGAACTTATTCAAACTGATATTCATTTATTATTTAACAAACAGAAATTTGTTCATAATATCGGCTACAATTAAATTTGGCGCTAAGATTACATGGCATGTCTTCTTTTGGCTTGAATTCTGACTCCTTTTTAAAGTGGCCTCTGAGATTTGGTGCGCCGGCAGATATCCGACGGTCAATTCTCTGAGGCCATACCAACTGCAACTCTGGTCGTGTCTATGGTTAGGTCGCTAGGTGGCCTGGCTAGGCTAGGTATTGGCTAGGTACATTACGTCATCCACGGTTCCCTAGGATCGTGTTGTGGAGCTTGCCAAGCCCGTCGCCTCGGACAGATGTTGTCGATGTGCTCTTGGCGCTCACGACCTCTTGGTCGCAGCCCGTTATCGACGGGCAAGTCACGGTAGGAGGGTGCCCGAGCGACTTCTTAGAGTGCGGCCGGTTTCTGGCCCATACTGAAGCCTACGTAAGCGTAGCGACGGGTTAGACCCCCCTTCTGAAGCGCGTCGCGATAGCGTTAGCAACGTCGACTTTGTAAACAAGAGAGCGGCGTCGTTACGGCGAGTGTCGGCGGCGTACATCATGCAGCGGGGCGGAAAACGTGGTCGAGGCGGTCCGGGCCGGGGCCCAGCCCGGGGAAGAGGACGTGGGCGAGGTGAGAACGTTTTTATTGCTCGTTTTTCGAAGCGGGCGCGTCTCGTCAAATATGGACGGCGCGGCTTCATGCCCGCGTCGTAGCCGCCGCTTCCGTGGCGTCTCGTGACAGTAGCTTACGGGTGCTTTTTAGCAGGGCACATGTGACACTAGCACAGGCATTACCAGAACAATGCTAGTCCCAGCACTCTTATTCCGTTGAGGCCCTTCAGCATTCTTATTCCGTTGAGGCCCATCAAAATTGACTTCGCGAGTCTAGTGACAACAAAAAGAAATGCTTAGGCCTCGCAGTATTTGCGCTGGCTGCTTTTCGCACAAGGTTAGTGCAATGCTGTCGTTCATTCGGCACGTAGTAATCCTTGGTATGTGTGCGTTTCGCTCATGCATTATGCGCGTATTGCAGTCAAAGAGGTGTGCGCTGTTCGTTGGTGCCGGACGCAGCGTGGTCTAGTAAGCGACGCGGACTTTATCTGCGATAAATGAAGTTGCTGGGTGGGCCGCTGCGCGCACACTTTTCAAATTTGCCTCCTTAACCACTTCACGCATTCAGAGTGAGCTGACAGTCAGTCTACTGCGTGTGAAACGTGCGGATTTAAAACCAGAACTATGATTGCGGGTGGCGGCCGTAATGGCGCCCGTTTTCACTTGCCTTGTGCGCGTTTGCGTACGCGTCCGGACGGGAAGTTTTTCATGCTGCATTTTTTTCTTGCTTCGTCCCTGGCGCTTCACACTCCTACTTTTAACAGCGTACCGTGCCCATATTCGTGGCAAACTGCAGCGACTGCTTCTGCTAGCTGTAATATGAATAGTGAATTTGATTTGAAACGCGGTAGTGGTCTCCAGCCTGCATTAACTGAATCGTAAGCAACACGGATGGTGCCAGCGGGAGGGCAGCTGCCCCTTTTTGATTTCCATCCAACAACTGAACAGGAGTGCAAAAAAAAAAGAAGCTCATACTGTTACTTCTACATATAACACAAAATATCGCTGTTCCCAAACATGTTACTCGTTCTGATAAATTAAAATTGTTCTTGTCTTGGCCATGACCTCATCTCAACTTGAAAGCATTTCGTTTGGCCAGAAGCACAAGAGCGGAGGCTTGCCGGGCTGAGCAAAGCTCGTTTAGTGGCGATGCAATGGCATATGACCTCAGTTCTGCACGCAGTTTATGAAAGTGCCCTTTCTTTTTTTACCACTCGTGGGCTCACTTACAGTACATAGTCTGTTTTCCTAGCAGGCTCAACAGTCGGAGAATATGCTCAGAATCGTTATGGAAAACCTGAAAAATCAGGGAACTCGGAAAAATTAAATTGGTAGGTACCCTGGATCTGCTTACACACACTTAATATTTTGGCTACATATTTTGACATCCCAGTGGGATATGTGCCCCGGTAGTAGTTTTGCATGCCATTCACAGGCGCTGTGCCAGATTCAAAAGCTGTTCTTGTGCTAAAAGTAAATGAAGAGTTGCTTTGTTTTTTTCATTTTATCTTCCAGTTTGTATTTGCAGTCTTCTCAGCCTGCGTAATTTAGTCTTTCTCACTTGTTTTGTTTACCACAGATTGTGCAGGTTGGTACTAGTAGTGGGTCTCAGAACAAGCTGGACTACACTAAATAGTGGTAAATAAACGTGGTAAGCATAATTTTGGGTTACTGATGCATTGCCCAGGAGCTGCCGCATAAAGGAAGGGGAAAAAAAGAAACCTTATCGTATCCTAACGCAATGCGAAAAGTCTCTTGGGAGCGATGTCAAACTTGTGGGGAAAACTGCAGAGACCCATTGTGTACAGAGGTCAGCATGCTTGTTTAGAATGCTGGAACGGCATGCTTTGGCACCTTCCAGCATGTTCTGGTGCTGAATATACCTATAACAGCCCGCACTTGAGTATTCATCCCTAGTGGCCATGCATGCTGTAATTTGGGATCTTTCTAACCAGGCGCAATTGGCAAATGTCAGAGTGCAGTCTGGAGTGCACCGTTCCATTGTTCTAGACAAGCCTGACCACCTTTGTACTTTCTGTATTGGTTTGCTCCTCTGTAGGTTTGAAGTTCCGGTGAAAATTTGCTGCATGATGTGTGGTGTGCGTGCAGAGAAATGTTGTAAAGCTTAGATTTACCTGGCTGTGTGTACGGCAAGCCTGGGAGTTGTGTGCCGAGATACTTCGAGGAGTGTGTTATGCATCAGTTCAAAAAGTACTGGTACACCCGTGAGCAAAAGTATACGGACCACGGGAGCATGTGCCGATATTGTTGTCTACGCCTTCTAGTGGCGAGCCATCTGCTTTCAAGAGCATTGCTTAGCCCTCGCATTTGCCAGAACAATGCCCTTGACAGCAGACTGCAATTTCAACACGCACTCCCATAATCTATATACTTTTGCTTATGGTTCTATGTGTCTTAGTAACATTTAGCACCTACAGAATCGTGTTCGGAACTGACCTGGCAGTGATTTATGCATGCTTTAATTCATGTTGTCAGGATGTTAGGTGTACTGTAAAGCAGTTGAAAGAGCTGGGCGTTGGGCCTCTCTTGCTTACTCGTAGCTGGAGTTCTGGATTGGATGGTTGATTAGCTGTGCTCTGCACATACATATGAAGTGTGTGCTATACCATGCGATTTTAAGAGCTAATTTAGTTGGTATTTGGTGCAACACTAACCTGTGCGTATTTGACCTAACTGTACGTTGAAAAAGAGGACAGTGCATGTGCGTGTAGTTAATTTCAGTGCACGCACAACCATCATGCAGCATGCAATAGACTTGAGCATTGCAGTTGGATGACTATAAAAATTTTACTGCACTTCAGTGTATGAATGGCAAAGCCTCGCAAAACACATTATGCCTTCGGCACGTTACGTTCCGTGCATCACATGCCAGTAACGGGTCACACGCCAGTAATGGTAGTTAGCTTACAGGTGTTCTGAGCTAGCTTACAGGTGTTCTGAGCTGACACGCAGAGTAAGATCAAGCAGTGCACATCAGATTATAGTTTCTGGGGTTTTATGTGCCAAGTCGGCGATATGATTGAGGGATGCCATAGCTGAGGGCTTCTGAAGTTTCGACCACCTTGGGTTCATTAAAAAGACACTAAAGGCAAATATTAAGTCGACGTTGATTGTTTAAATAGCAGTCCAGAAACCTCGTAGTGCTACTTTTATGCCAAGGAAGTGCTTATTTAAATAAAATCAAGTTTTAGTGGTCCAAATCGCGGTAGCGAACTTCAAATCACCTGCCTGAAATCAGTCTTTCACACGCCACTGCTGCCGTGCCTCACGTTGCCCGCCTTTACTGCGCGGCAGCGTGCACTGGCGACGTGCACCATTCGGGCATCCGGCAACATTGTCGAACTTTCTGTCAGAGCGACTTTCACGAGCGCGCAAAACACACACGGCAGTACGCGATACCGAAACTACGACTGAGACGCGACTGTGTGAGCGAAGCAGGGTGCCGGGCGAAGCGCAGTTCGGCGAAAACAGAACCTTTGAACCACGCTTGCTGTTCCCCATGGCAACACCAAAGAGGTTTTTTTCCATGAATCAAACAATGTACAAACAGGATTTTATTACGTCTCTTGATGCAGGGCAGGTTTTTTTTATTGCTGCTAGTTTGATTACTAGTGATTAATTGTAGGCAGACTCTCATACGTCATCGGGATCATTTTGAAAATGTGCCGCTCGTGGCGCTCATCGTGTGATACATTTAGCTTAATTTCTCGGTAAGTAGGGCACTGCTGTTGATAATATTGCTGTTTTAGACGTCATACATTGAGCTTTCACTCCGACATAAATTAATTGCCTTTAGTGTCCCTTTAGCATGCACCTACATCGAAGTACACGGGCCTTTAGCATTTTGCCTCCATCAAGATGCGACTGGGAGTGGAAGCTGCGAGTTGGCAGCCGAGCGCTGTAACCACTGTACCACCGTGGCGGATGAGCTCGTCAAAGAGCTTGACGTGCAAATACCATGTGTCAGTGTGTTGGGTATGAAGCGAATGTACGTACAGTACTCGTGGATTGAAATAAGACATTTTAGGGCTAAGTAATGCACATGTTTTCGTTTGTCTTCAGTTCGGGTCATATCTGTGTAATTTCGACTTGAACGCGGAGATCAGAGACATTATCTTTACAGACCAGATTCGTTGTGACATGATGTGGTTATCTCGAGCAGTTGCTCATACAATTCGTTATACTAAAAAATTAGTTGCCTTTGAATCCGTGAGTACTGTACGTACACAAGCGACACACGATACTATTCTGGAGCGCTCGCAGTACGCACACGGGCACGCAACAGCTGGGCCTTGCCTTGCATGCCTACGAAACACAGCTAGCTTTGTGTGCTTGCATCTCTTGCATGGCAAAAAGAGCTCTAAAGTTGAGACTTTCAGCGAGGCCATCTTGAGGGATATTCTGAATGGTGAAGTCCAGACACGCTGCCTACTAAATGTTCTGGCACCCCATTGTCTCTGGTGTCGCTCCGAGAAGTCGTGTGTCCTTGCTCTATCTGACCACTACTATTGTTCAGCATTACCAAAGCTATGGGGTGTGTGGTGGTGTTGTAAGGGTTTACTTACGTTATTCGTTGCCTTTACCGGCCTCCCGACACGCACTACCTTGCTATATACTCTTTAGCTGTATGCGCCAAACACCATTGTGGAGATCAACTGTTTTGCACCAGAACCAATCGTAAATGACATAATTACACGACACCAATTAGCTAATACGAGTTACAAACTATATCGATTAGTGGCCACGAATGGCACACCTATAAAACAAAGAAAGAACCAAGTTTGGAGGGCCAACCTACCCTTCGGCCAGCGCTGCCGCGATCTCTCACCTCAGGGCAGAAGAAACAGAACAGACATAGGAACATTTGAGAGAAACATGCGGTGCACGATCGCGAGGCGCTGCCTCGGGACTTCGAGACCGTGGAAGGGAGTGCGCGCCTGCCGAGGCCGGGCCCCCAACAAGACGACGTAACCACCAGCCGGCGACGAAGAACAAGAAACAGAGGATCACCGCTGGCCGGAGAGGCCGAAACATATACGCACCCTCCGAGGTCCCCAAGTGGTCTCCCCGAACCTCGTCGCGCGCCCCCACTTCTAGGGTGAGCGCGAGCAAGGTCTGAATCCCGCCAAAATTAGGCCAATGGAACACCGTGTTTAACCTTTGAGGGGCGGGGCAGCAGCAGAGTGACAGCGATTTATGACCCGCTGCCACCCGTCCAGTCGGGATGAGAGTGATGCGAGAACTCAAGGGAAAATGGCGTCGAGCAACTGGAGCGGACACCTGAATTCCCACAGGTGTAAGCAAGTTACATGCTTGCGCAGTAAAACATGTGTTGAGATATGACTTTACAATTGGCAGGTTTTAGACAGTCGCATTTGTTTGGCCCGTGTTACGTGATGTCAATGTGAGCTGTTTATTCTTCGAGTTTACATCGTATGCCTTTATTGTATCGGTAACCGCTGCTAACTGTGGTTACAAATCGCATGGCACGCGATTGTCCGCTTCAATCCAGACTTGCGCTTGTGACTCGTTCACCGCACTGACAGCAGCAAATAAATGGTGAAATGAGCCATTGCTTTGTGCCATCTCACTATGAGGACAAGGCATCAGGTACGTTCTAACATTATTGGCAAGAATAGCTGTTTGTTTAGCCACGCTCGCTAATCTGAGTATGCTGAGAATTTGATAATGATGCTTGGAAATAGTGCAGTATAGGCACGAATACATTGCTGTTGAAGAGTCTGGACATAAATCAAAGCAGTACAAGGGTCAGTTTGGAAGTCACAGCGCATTACGACTGCTTGGTAAATTTGAAGTAGAGGGCACCAACTTCGATGGATGCTAGTGTTTTTTTTTCTCTCTGCTCGCTTTGCATGCCCATCATGTGTGCGCAGACACCAGGGGACGCTGAGCAGACTGTGAGGCGGGGATGAATACACGGTGATTTCCACCCTTCCTATTGGCTAAAGGCGCCTTGCTGCCTCCCAGTGCTGAAGGGAACTTCTGAGATGGGAGTATAGGTAGCAACTTTATTGTATCGGTGGATGTGCCTTGCGAGAGGCCAGGATGCGTACAAGTATGCATGCGCACATCATCACAGTTGCAAGAATGGAGATTGAACAGTCTTGTATCATATAGAACTTCAATCTACCAGGAGCTTCTTGTTTTTTTTAATTGCAGTGTGGTTGTTGCTAGGCCTTCAGTAGCACTCATTTGTATAATCATTTGGCTTGCCTAGCAAACTGCCACGGAGCAAGAATTTCTCGAGGAGGCGGAAACTGCGGCTCGCTCGGGCGCTCGTCTAATTAAAGTCACGAATCGGCGCACAGCGCTCACGCGCCCTCTGTCGTGAGGAGTCCGCTGGCGGAGGAGGAAAATGCGCGCGTCCCTCTCACCGCCGCTCTCCGACGAAGCTCGTCGGTTTCAAGGCATTCGTCGCCGATTCGCCGTTCGCGCTTCCACGCCCGAATGGGTGCGTTTTTGTGCGTCCTCGCCGGCTCCCATATTTTTAACGCGACAGCGTTATAAAGAGCCGTTTCGCAAAAATCCCGGTGTCGGGTCCCCCCTCGCTCCGCGTCCGGTGAGGCTAGCAATTGAGAAGGCGATGCGCACGGGGCCGATTACGCTATCGCATTCTACTCTTAAAGGCGAAGCTCAAGCGCACTCTAAGTTTTTCGGTAAATTAACGAGAAAAATGGCGTCATATACAAGAAAACTACCAGCGTGATATCTTTTGTAAAACGTGAAATCTATAATTTTTTATAACGTCAACTCAATGAGTTAGGTATAATTTATTTCAACGAATGATGGGACTTACCCTATATACCATCAATTCAGAGTTATATAGGTTGTTGCGGCGGCCGCGTTTAGATGGAGGCGAAATGCTAAAGGACCGTGTGCTTTCATTTAGGTGCACGTTACAAAACCGCAGGTGGTTGAAATTTCACATTGTCTTTTTTTGAGAACAGCAGACAAGTATCTGGGACAGCACGCGGAAAGATTGAAGGCACGGCGTCTCGTAACAACACTGGACGTTTCGGTTTGTCAAGGAAACTTCGCCACCAAGTTTGCCATAATAGCGCCGCCTGTCTATGTCACTACTCCGAGAAGTGCTTCTCGCAAAAGTAGTCAGCGGCGTCAGCTGTTGGTCTTTTCTTTGTATGGCGCGAGCCCACGCTTCCAACCTCACTGGGTAACTAGGGACTTCGAAGGTAATACCTTCTCCTTGCAGGACGCGTACCCACTGCTGCAGTTCGGCGCGCCACATTTCCGCCGCATCCTGAAGAAGCACTGGTCGAAATCTGCAAAGCACTCTCCTTTGTCGCGGCGTTGAAAAGCGCGCGCAAACATCGAGGAGTCGGCGCCGCCGGCGCAAACGCGCGGACGCCACTGAGAGCGCTAAAGAGAAAGAAACCAGCGATCGCGAAGGGAGCTTCCGTCCCAAGGCCACCTGCGCATGCGCGCGCACAACACTGCGAGCGAGGAGCGAGGGGCACGTGCATGCGGCGGCGGAACGTCGTCCTGCTCAGGGGCCACTACTAGCAGTTCGTTTGAAGCGCTGTACGGCCTATATTCTGGCAGTATCGACTAGGAACTGCAGCTAAAATATCTGTCATATCTACCGATTGATGTTACAGACAGAAATCTTAGAAATTTTACAATGTACGAGGCGCTATCACGATTTTTAGTGTCGCGTCCATAGAAGAGCATGTAAAGATGGCAACAGGCCGAAAGCGTCATCTGTCGTGCTTCGGCGTAACCGCACTCCGCCGTGACGCTATCGCGCCGCCCTCGCGCGCTGCCGCGGCCGAGAGATTCTTCTCCTCAAATACTTCTTTCTCCGTTGCAAATGCCAAGCCTTCATTTATAAAATCTTGGCTTGGCATTATGAAGCTTGGCATGTGTTTGGTCCTGCTCTTTCTGTGTCTCGTTTGTTTGCACTGCCAGGTTTCATATTCAAGTACTGTAAAATTCTAAGCATGCGCATTTTTCTTCATCAAGTCGGGAATAACTGGCAAGGTAGAGGGGTGGTGTGGTGCTTTTTTGGAATGGCACTTAAATTCAAAATGTCAGCAAAGTTTCACGCTAGAAAAAAATGCTGTGTGTGTACTTTCTCAGAAGTCTGTAGCTTCGTCATGGCATGGGGCATACAAATACAAAAACTCAACCGCAATGCGATCAGTCTGTGGGAAGCACGGCATGAGTCTGATGATAGCCAATGCAACAGCTCCAAGCAACGAACACAATTATCAGAGGCCTTACTTCTGCTGAATATGGCATCATAAGCACCATCTTGGAATACGATCTCAGAGGTGATGCTTTTGCTGAAGGACCCTGAAAATCGTCACTGGTGTCTAGCACTAAGGGTGCGATCATCATATGGAAAAAGGTCAAATTTTGGCGACAAATTTCAGGCATAAGCGCTCAGAAAGCTGGCTGCTAAGCAGGACGTGATAGGATTGTGGCAGGCCAGAGTTTCATGGGCGCAGTACTGGCCTCTGTGCGGAGCGTGCAGTGGGAGGTTGGGGGCGGGGGGGGGGGGTTGTGGGCTGTGGGCTGTGGTGCTTTTCCAGAACTACATGGGAATTAGAAATTGGCAGTGAAATTGGAGGGGGCATGTGCTCGGAAATTTTTAGGTAGCTCTCTTATATACTCATAAATAAAGTTCATTGACTGACTGGCACCTTGTTTGACTTTTCAGATGACGAGAATCGGGACACATCGTTCGCTCAGGCAATGCAGCAAAAGACAGGCCGAGGAGCAACAAAGACAGGCCGAGGAGCAACAAAGACGGGCCGAAGAGCAACAACGGCTGTCACAGCAGCAGCAACAACAAAAGGCACAACTTGGTGGTGGTGCCCAGAGGGGACGTGGAAAGCAAGCGCCGGCTGCTGCCGCTGCAGCTCGCGAAGTGGCAGAACCAGCGGGTAAGTACGAAAATGGGGTCCCTCGTGTGTCCCGCTTCCTTGTCATTGCACTTGTTTCTTTATGCTGTTCGACCACTACAACTCATCATCATTGATGTCCACTGCTGGACGAAGGGGTCTCCCAATGATTTCCAGCCCACCACACGATTAGGTTTCGACAGCGCCTCCAAATTGCTCAAAGGGGCCCTGCCACACTTCTCAGTTACATTGGAATACCGTATTTTTCTCGAATCTAAGCCGATCTTTTTTCGAAAAAACTATGTGCGAGTGTGGGAGGGGTCGGCTTAGGTTCGAGTATAGTGATATAAGTTTTTTTTTTTTTCCTGGCCTTGCGAATTTTGGGGGTCTGCTTGAAATCCGGCCCGGCCTAGATTAAATACGGTTGTCACTATTGGCGCATCACTGTTGGCGCATCACATGCGGCAAAATTTTATTAGGGGTTTGTCACATGTTTCAAGTGCTTGCTCTCTCCTTTTGTACTAGTGAGCACGCTGAAAACTTGCAGGGAGGGGTATCACTAGGAGGCAAGATGATGCATCCCTTAGTCAGTGCACATTATCATCTTGAGCACTTCTTTTAACGCGATAGCGTTAGAGAGCTCGTGTCGCAGAAATTCCGTTGTCGGTGTCGGCACCGTTGGTTGTGAGCGAAAAATCGACCGTGAGCGAAAAATCGAGAAAGCAGCAAATAAAATAAAGAATAACAATTTCGGTTTCATTGAGGATCGAACCCGGGCCGTTCGCGTGGCAAGCAGGTGTCCTACCACGAAGCCACGAGGTTACTTGCAGCTACTTCGGAAAAAAACACTGCATAAATGCTATGTAGTGGAAGGAGTCTCCTTAACGCATTTTGTTCGACAGGTGTCACGACGAAAACGAGCCCATTCGGCGATTTGTAGGCGCATTTGGGAGACCATCAAACTACGTCGAAAAAGGCCGGGATAGTGCAGCCATCGCCGCTAAAAACACACACGAACTTTCAAACAGCTCTAAAAATGGACAACTATGTCCATCTAGCGGAAAACATATCAACAAGCAAATAGCAAACGCTAGATAATGTCCTGCCATCTGTGAGGCATTGTGAGACTCTTCATGGCCTCCGAGATGGCGAGCGCGCGGCGTGTATCTTAGAGGCCATGCGACTCTTGCTTTAGATCGAAAACCTGTGCCATTCGCGCGCGCGCGTGCGTGCGTGCGTGCGTGCGCGCGCGCGCGCGCGTGTGTGTGTGTAACAAAACACATTAATAAGTATGCACTTAGTGGTTGAAGTGCGCACTAGGGGCGGATTTCGCTATTGCGTTCAACTCTTAAAGGCGAAGCTTAAGGGTCCCCCAATTTTTTTGCTTCTAACATGCGGCTTGCTTTCAATGCCATCTCAAGTGCGGGGACGTGGCGGCATCCCATGGTGGCCACGATAACTATGCATCTCAGGATGCTCAAATTAACCAACGGCCGTGGCCTTGGCGTATATGGCATTATTTCTAGGGAGAAGAGAATTGCAAATTTCAGGCTGCATGCTGTGCTATGTGTGGCTCACGTCCTAATCTTTCCTGCAGATGTTTTCCCTGTTTTTAAAGTATGCCTCAAACGACATAGGCTTGGGGTTTCTGGCAGGTGTGAATATTGACTGTGGAGCATTTTAGGGGACCATCCTGTCGTCTTGCGTTGGCGTCTCTCATAATCCCACATTGATGTTTATTTGGAACTCTATGCCTGCTTGCCCGTGAACGCCAGTGCCGCCTCTGGGCTAATTTGTCAGTCTGAGGCAACGGAGCAACAGCATCACGAGTTAGGCACAGATCTACAGAAGAGAGAAGTGGAGGCAAAACACCAGACGATAGAACAGAAAATAATCGCGAACCAAATCTGGTAATCACAAGAGAACAGAAAAGGGTAGACAATACAGCTCAGACCACTTATAACGTAACCGCCTACAGTGCAGTACCGGCTATAATGCGGTTTTTCTGACTCCCGTTTACCCTCCCATAGAACTCCATGTATACGCATACCGCTTACGTATTCATTCGAAAATAGGTCGGGCACGAATATAGGTCGACCCTACTTATAGCGCTGTACGAGAAATAAAAAAAAAAATATTCGAAAATAGGTCGACCCATGTTTTTTTTTTAGAAACAGGAAAATTGAAACATAGCACACCTTTATTTACAATTAAGGGGAGACACTGGTCTCGAAATGAAGTTTTATTATTGGAGATATTGTAATGAAATTGGTTGTGTATATGTATTTCTTCCTCCTGATTTCAAAAAAATATTAGTTTTCATGTACTTCAATTAGTTATCAAATTGTGAGAGCATAAGTAAAATCTAATTAGGTAATTTCTTACGGGTCATTAAGACACTTTCCCTCAGTATTTTTAGGTTCTGTTTAAGATGCAGCTGTAGCCAAAGACCTGCCATGTGGAGCTATGCTATTATATTGTCACTGAGATATATCATATAAGAACTTTCAATCGTATGACACTGTGTAATCTTGAATGCAATTAGCTCACATTATTGTTCACAAAATTCATATGTTCATCTTAGCCACAAGAAAATAGCATAGCTCCACAGTCCTATTTCTTACGAATTCAACGGATAAAATTTATCAAAATTACCTTACAAAAACATAATGAAAAGATCCGTAAGGCTGGTCAACTTGGCAAAAAATGTGAAGCTGAGAAAATCGCGTTTGAAGTTTGACACGCACTGTATAAATTTATGAAAGGAACCTTTAACCATTAAATTTTATTCACATGTTCCCCATCTATTCCCTTCAAAACAAAAACAGAAAGTGGTTGTTCCACCCAAGGAATCATATCTAAAAAAATTTTCCAATGTGCAAAGCATGATCAAAACCCCACCATGACAAGCGGCTGGGGGGTTCTGGAAAAGCCATGGGGTATGAGGCTCAAGCGACTGGCTGCTCATGTCTTTTCAGTCTTTAGAAGAACCTTCTAGATGTTAGGCAGCATGTTACCCTGTAATCTGTATACAGCTCTTTTATTACTGCCCAACTAGCAGCTTCACTTTCAGTCGCTGTGTTTTCGCAGGCTTTCACTAAACTTTTTAGGTGTCCCTGAAACTTCTTGTGGTGCAAGCCTCGGTGCGAAAGGTTCATACACGCACAAAAGTCTGAAAGGGCAGTAACACCTTTGCCTATCATCTGTATCCCCTTCATGGCCCTCATGTTGACTTCGAAGGGAGTGATGGTGGCAGTTCCGCTCACTCTCGGAGAAGAAAATTGCTTCTTCTCGAAATCACAACTGCTGCAAGAAAAAATAAGCTTTACCGCAAGGCCGTACTCCTTGTCCGTTGCCTTCCTCACGCTGAGACTTTTTGCGTCACATTTGTCGCACTTCGCTTGTGCAAAAAAGTTATTCAAAACTTTCATATCGACGAGCAAAAAATCGGTCCCGGCGTCACCGGTCTGACACTCCGCGCTGACTCCAAGAAGGTCGAACTTGCGCTGGGTAGCCGACTTTCCAGACAGAACGGTCTTCGTTTGCGTCGATCTCTCAACTCGCTGCGCCTGCTCCGCCGTTGAGTAGTACGCGGCATCAACCCGAAGTGTTTCGCTAGTCGAACTTGGTCCCACGGTGTCGTCAGTTGAAGTTCCCGGCAGACCAAAGGGTCCGGCTGCGACTCCAACTCCGCTGCCGACGGTGCACTTGTAGCCGGCGCCTTCTTGTTCCAAGCCCGTTTTTTATGGCTTCCAAAAGCTCGTTGCGTCGATGGTTTCAGACGAGAGTCTCCAGGCATCTCGATCGCGTGGAAAAACTACCGGCACAAAGTGGAAACACGGTCTATCGAGAAACACGCACGATCGCAAAAGCAGGCGCACACAAACGGACAGCCACGGCGGAGAACCCAACACAAAGAAAAAAAATGACGTGTCGGTCGCGCCAGCCAATGGGAGACTCGGAAAGGCGCGCTTGAAAAGCGCGCCGCGTGAGAGCCATCAGTGGCCTGGAAACGACCTTGAGAAAACTCGCGACGGCGGCCGTTCTGCTTGAGCGACGCCATTTTGAGATGGCGCAAAATGTGCACAAAGAAAACAGCTTCAAATCTAGCCCAAGATGGCGGCGCTCGGCCCGCTGCAACGCTCATGGGCGCGCGGGAAGTTCGAACAAATTTCGTCCTTTTGGGGACATTTTAGTGCTGCCGGGGTGCTTTGAAAGCCGATTTATCGCGTTTCCCGACCGAATTTAGCGTTAGCAATTTGAGAGTAGGTGCTCAGAAGTACAAACGCCTCGAAAATAAGCTTTGCGAAAAATCGATTTTTTGACCAATTTTGGCCGTTCCAAGACCCGCGTCTCCCCTTAAATTAGCGCCCTAGTCGCTGCCGGGAGTGTCATGTTCGTCAGATTGCAGGAAGGTTGTCGGATTCTTCGCAGGCATCCTCGGCATCCCAAATGACGTCGACTTCGCTGCCATCGATTGCGTTGGAATGCAGCACTTTTTAAAGCCAGTCACGATAATTTCCGCTGGCAAGTCTTTTCGCGCGTCCTTCACCCATGTCGCAACTTCATTGAGGGAAGCCCTTCTCGCGGCGTCCCGTCGGTGTCATTGCAGCATCCTCCTTCAAGCCGCTCTTTGTAACTCTTCGCCACCCGGGCCTAATGTAGCAGGGACTCATACCTAGCGGTATGACGACCAGTCTGTGGCC
>NC_051182.1:168890319-168915727 GCF_013339695.2 Rhipicephalus sanguineus | reverse complement strand
AAAGCGTTTGCACCCGCATAATCCTATCTTTTATTTCGTGCATTCGATTTGTTTTACAAGGCTGCCTCCAGCGCTCTGTTGTTTCAAGCCATTTCATGCGAAGCCGGATGTGTCAGTCGGCTTGGCCGCGGTACCAAATGTAAAAAATTACTCGCGTAACTTGCGTCTCGTTGACTTGGTATACACGAAAATTGGCACGGAGAGGCACGAATGCGCGTATGCCCAACACGACCGATAGGTCATGGGATCACTAACTTGACATGCTTGCCATCTGCGTAACGACTAACAATAATAATATGGTGTGTGGCGCGCAAACCCGCTTTCTGTAGCCAGAAATAATTCTGACGATGTGTGGTCTGACGATTTGTTTCCGTCAGGTTATAAAAAACTTGATGGTCACCAATATCGATGTCAACATGTTAGAGTTACCCATACATTTTGAAGAACTGACCGCATAGGTAAAATGTATGCCAAAAAGATACATGAAAAAAAAAACGTGGCCCCCTTATGCATTCGCCTGGGATGACTCGAAAACGAAAGCCATCTTTTTCGTCAGTCGATGCATTGAACCTCCCTCGCCCGTCTGAAAGCTTTCTGCACATAACGTGGTTTCGGACTGCCGACAGGATCGAAGGCATTGCAAGCTTCTGCACCTCACCTGCTTTTACATTGCCTTCGTGATCGGCCCCCGATCACGGAGGCAAAGTAAAAGCAGGTGAGGTGCAGAACGATCACGGAGGCAATGCAAAGCGACCATGTCATGTGATGGCGACATCATATGACTTCACGTTGAATGACGTCATAGTGACGTCACAAGTTCTGTCGACGTCATCGCGTGATGATTTTGTGCATCACTCGTGTTGACTACGCGGGACGCCGACGGTCAATTTTCGTGTTTGATGAGACATCTGAGGCTTTAGCCTTAAGAAAAGACAAACCAAAGAAAATGAAACGATAACAGTGCAACATCCTCACTTCACGTTACGAGCGATCGCCTGAAAACAAACGTGATTCTCAGTTCAGAGCAGCTGATTGCACGCGTCTGCGGGACAAAAGAGGCTTGCTTTACCCGTCTGGTCACCTCTTTATATTTATTCAAGAAATAAGCAGACTCGCTATTTAAGTACTCCGGAGCTTCAGCACGAAGTTGTGGTGGACGCTATATTGAGGTCATCAGGAAAAAGCGGCAAATTGCGGTCGGGTGCCCTTTTGGCGCGCACTCAACTGCCGCGGAAACAGTTGTATTTTATGTAACTACTCGCCCACATCTTTTTGTAGTCTCTGAACCGGGCGAAGGCTAACCTCCAAGAACCGTGATAACATCTGAAGTTGAGAATGAGTTGTTTGAAACTGTTTTCATTTCGTATCGTGACGGCTTGAAGCAATGCACGCATCTCGCGCGAAGGCTTCATACTGATGTTCAGCGATCCATTGCAACATGCGGCTAGGTACAAAAGGTATCTCTGCATTTGAACAATTTTCTGAAGTGATTGAGATATTACGCTTCTATTTGTCAATTTCTTACCGTATTTTCGTTTCGGCAGCTTGTACAGCAAGAATGGGGCATTTGTAACTTTGTTTCATGATATCTGGATATTTGTAAAGGATTTTCTATATTACACCTTTTATGCAAAAACTTGGTGGAATAAGGTTAGTTTACCTGCATTGCTTTTCTTTCAAATGTTTGCGCACGGTGAGCCTTGTTGTACGCTACCTCAGAAGCAAAAATAAGACAACAGCATTGCAGTCGTATGGCCGTCTCTACTCCTTTTTTTTTCCTTTTTTTGTTTCCCTTGCGTCTTCCCGGTGTGCTCTGTCCATAATAAAGTGCCAGTGGAGGCTAATTAATTGTCGAATAAAGCGGCGTGCATATGGCTGGCAAACCAGTGGCGACCATGAGTAAAAAGCTCGTAGTGTGAAGCGGTCACTGCGCGCAAGTATTTCAGGTGACTGCGCGTGCAATTTACTTTTTTATTACTCTTAATTCGTGCATGCGTGATGCTATTGCCGGATTAATCGTGCGAATATGGTTTTTTTTCCGTTCTTTGCTTGTGCGTGGTCCGTTTGCCGCGTTTTTACACACGCACCAACGTTATCGAACTCTGTAACCGCAACTAGGCTACGCTGATGCCACTTGACACATGATTTTTTGCATTCTGTTGTTGCCCCATCATTAACACAACGCTTAAAGATGGATAAGCTCCATTCCGCACCGCATCATAAACGTTAAGTGCACTTCAAGTACCCTGTGTGGAAATACGGCGCAAAAAACTACAGCGCGTAGCAGACGCCCCTCGCTTTCCGCGCGCTTCCCGAGCGCGGAAAGCCCACGGGTCCGGCGCAGCAGCGGCGCGGCGCGGGAGTTCACGGCAAAAGGGCCACGCGTGAGCCGGCGCTTTGGACACTCCCCCTATTCTAGGTCACTCTAGTGGAGCGAAGGAAGAAGACGCCGACGTTCGGTGACGCTGCGATCGCCCCCACTAGTTGATGACGATGGTGATGTCACTCAGGTTTCGGTTTCGCTCCAGTGGCGGCAGCGCTGCTTTACCACACTATTGTGTAATGGCAGCCGTCAGCATTTGTCCGAATTAAGCGGTGCGGAGCCCAATTCTGACGAATTAACGAAGGTTTGGTCCCATAGATTAACATGAACTTTGGCCGGGACCAATAGAGCCGTCCGAATTATCCGAATTAACGGGTGTCGAATTAGCGAGCTTTTACTGTACCACTACTACACTCAAACCTTGTTATAACAAGGTCACATCTGCAACGAAAATAACTTCGTTATATCCGAAAATTCGTTATAAACGTTTATTTTTAACACTAGCTATGACAACACTCAGTGATGCTACCGAGGACTTCTGATTTGGAGCAATTTTTGGAGCAGCAAAATTTCCGTTTTGGAGCACTTTGGAGCAGCAAAATTTTCATCTTGGAGCACTTTGGAGCAGATAATTTTGCATCTGGGAGCACTTTGGAGCAGCGAATTTTACATCCTGGAGTGCACTACAGAAGCATATTGCAATAACATTCAAGCACCGGAATATTACGATGGGGCTCTTATGAAGGCAAGAAATATTTCGATTCATTGCAAATTTCATGGAAAAAATCATCTCAGGAGAACTCCATACTTCACTCGCTAATGAAAAAATAAGGGCTCATGCAGTTGAGTGTTCTGAATTAACCTCTTCGGCGATTGTTTTCGACACTAGCAAATAAACAGAATACCAGATCAATAAAATTGCACTTTATGAAATAACACTCTAAATACATCTATGTGGTTATCAGCAGACATTGTAGACAAACGCCGTGATGTATAGCAGTGCCTCAATGCCAAAGAGCCACACTGTCCCTAATGCATTCCCCTAAGAAAAACTCGAAGGCGAATGCCAGGTTCTTTTTCTTCTCGATCGACGGGTTGATCCTCCCCCTCCTTCTCTGCAAGCTATCTTCACCTCACCTGGTTTTGCACTAGCTCCATGATCGGCGCACCGATTACGGAATCAGTGTAAAGCGACGATGTCGTGATGGCGTCATCACGTGACATCACGATATATGACGCCATGATGACGTCACAAGTTTTGACGATCTATGACGTGATGATGACGCCATCACGCGATTATTTTTTGCATCAATCGATTGACGCCGCAGACGGTCAATTTTCGTGTTTGATAAAGCATCTGATGCTTTCGCATTAATATTGCGTATTGAACGTTAACAACCAGGCCTTACATACCAAACTGTCCTCCACCATGTCACCTCCTTGCCATGCGCGAAACAGGTTCGCTTATCATTCACTTCACAGAGTGAAATGGCTCCTCAACTTTTTAAAAATGTTTTATTGTGATAACAATTATATGGACGCTCTCCGCGGATTTTTGTCGTCGCCACTGCCATAATTCTCTGTATAAAGACCAAATTAATAACATCACCACGCGCATTCTAGCTGCGGGTAAAAGCTCGCGAGTGCTGGCGACGAACGCGGCTGAAGCGGAGATTAAGCTAGCCGGCCGTCTGTCTCCGTCGCACGGACAGCGCATGAGATAACATCTTCCCGCGTGCGGGCCTGCCGTCGATTGCTCATCAAACAGAGAGGAAACGCCCCACCCGTCTTTCGTAAGGAGCATGAAAGGGCACCAGAGGAGCGAGGGGGCGACCGCATCGTTCGAAGGGCGCAGGCGCTTGCGCGCGTGTTATCTCGAGGCATCAGGAGACGGCTCGTAAACTAGCTGTGCTCTCAACGCTTACTTCGTGTTTAGAGAACTCAGAGCAAGAAAACGTTTCGTTTCCTGGAGCGGCCATATTCCCTTAAACCAGTGTTTTGTTGAGTCACGCGAGATCGAATCCAAAAGAGTTAGCTGCTAGCCTTACTTCGTTTAACAATACAATTTGTTGGTATCGCATTCATTGCTTCGCCCTTAACCGAAACTGAGTTTTTTTACCCGTCAGCTATTGACCCCCGAAAGCGAGGGGCGGACGTGTAACATGGGGTAGCTGCTTCACTGTGGGCCGTCAGCGACGGGCCCGCTACTGACAGCTGCGTATTTGCGGCTGCTTCGACCAGGATATATGCTTTTATTAATGAGATGACATTTTTTAAAAAGCAATCAAAAAATTCGAATTGGAACCCTAGCACGTGAGCTCGAAAGGGCAGGGCCTTTTAGGGGGTATTTACCGCAGAGTGATTAAACTCGGACGTGCTGGTATAAGCAATTACGAAAAAGCTCTTCCGAATGAAGATCCATGGATAAAGTATATCCGAGGAAAAGTGTGAACGCGTTTCCACCGTTCGCATGCTCTTCCATAAACGCGAAGCAAGGAATATTCGATATTGCTCCATATATATACTGCTAGCGATCCCAGATTTCATTCCGCGATGTCCGGAAACAGAAGTGACAGACATTTTAGCGGCACTCATGTAGTTATTACTGAACATTGCTTTCCTTACGTGCCGTGCGACGCTTGAAACGAGCTATCAGCAGCGTTTCTAGAACGACGTCCGCCGATGAATCGCCGTCGCACTTTCTCGCTACCGAGAGGCCTAGACGTCACGAGCCTCTGCGGAGAGCGCGTTTGGCTGTCGAGCCAACTTGCAGAACAGAAGCTGCGTCGGCACCGTGCATGGCATCGTGGTTTATTCGGGACGCCGCGCGAGCGCTATTTATTCAGCGGAATAATTCTTGGTCCATGGTTGCGACTTTGGCAGCGCCAAGATCAAGCTGCACATGTTCTGACGCGCCAGCCGTGCGATTGCCGGTGATAGACGCCCCCAAACCCGAGACTTTGGCGCAATTTGGCGCAATTTTCGTCGATATTATCAGGATGGTGCAGTGAATACAATTTGGCGCACTTTGGCGCAGTTGGCGCAGGAGTGGAATCACTGCGGTACTGGTGACAGCGCAGTGCCGCCGTCACTGACCAGTGCATGGGGGCTAACTTTGTGCCGTGGCAAACGAGATTCCCGATCGAGAGGCATGAAATTGCTGCATGGTAAGGCCCGCCAATGCAAACTTACTAACTTTTGGAAATAAAATGTGTTTTTCGTAAATTCCATGTCTTTTCTGCCGCATTCTCACGCCAACGAAATACCCGCAAGAGCGAAATTTTGTGCTTTCCCCGCCGATTTCGTTATTGCGGGTTTCAACTGTACTACTACTACTACTACTAGTACGATAATGACGATGGCACAGTGCACACTAAGAAAGCTTCGCTGTAAAAGGAAACTGCCCAATTGTTAGTGTACTCTGCACTAATGGTCAAAATCAGTTCCACTATTGTCCTATTCTGGCATACCATATGGTGGAGTGGTTTTAAAGAGAGGCAGCAAAGGACAAAGCTAAAATAAAGAACTTGGTATGCGGTGCTACCATTTGAAGCTTTTGCTAACAATATATGATGCAGCAGAGCTTGCTTGCACAGAGTACAAAGAGGCAGTCATTCCAAAGGAAATCACATCTCTACTCTACGCAAAACGCCTGACGCATGCCATGACCAAAAATAAACCAGTGCGACAACTACAATCTGCAATGAAAACTAGGTGGTTTAAACATGAAAATAAAGACTCATAGTAAAAAAAAATAGCATTCGTAATTACATGTCTCAGGTAAAATAAGTGATGCACTTTGCACATGTTACATGACGTTACATGTGCATCATGTTACATGCTTACATGATGCACCCTGCATAGAAGTGGTTCAATTGAATGACTGACATACTATGTGCTCAAGGAGCATTTAACATACTATGTCATGAGCCAATTGGTAGTTCTGATGTCCATGGGTCCTTCATCTTTTCACTGAGCCTGAAGCTAGAGTCGTGGTTGAGAATGCATAAACGTGTGAAAGACCTGCCTATCTAAGCCAAAGCAAAGCCCAAACAAATGGCAGGTGAATAACTTCATCCTCACCTGCTGTAGCAAGTAACACATGAGTGGTGCAAATCCGTCACGTCCTGGTGTCCAGCTCAGGGTTACGTGCCTAGCCTGCACCTGTGACGGACTCACAAGAGGGCGGGACGGAGCCTCCGGCTTCTCCCGACTTGCGATGGTCAGAACGAGTGCCCGAGCCTCGACGCCCCATCCTTCTTGCGTGCGTGCACTCACGGCAAACTCGTAGTACAACTGTGGCTGGAGGTCAAAGGCTTTCAGCGTGCGATCCATGGCGGACACTTCGCGAGACACTCGACCCTTGTCGGTGTTCTCGGCGGTGTCCTCGTTTTCTTCGGCACCGCTGCCCAAGGAAGAGCCAGGGCGACGCCAGAAGGAGATCTTGTAGCCCAAAATTTCACAGTTTGGTTCTTGTGGAACGTCCCAAATGATGCGCGCCGTCGTTGTGGTGACATCTGGGAACGACATGTTCGAGGGTGGGCCAGGAACTAAAAGGAAATAGGCAAAAAAAAAAAAAAAAAAAAAGTGCAAAGACATCAGAGGATTGCACACATCAAAATGCGTGCATGTGCTGCCACAGTCTGTAGTGGCACTCAAGGAAGGTCACACCAAGTTTAATCAGTTCGTGTAACATCTAACAGCACAGAGAAGCTCCATAGCTTCAAAGTGAAATTTTAAAAATAGACTACAAAAAACTAGGGGTGTGCGAATATTCGAAATTGCGAATATTTTTTCGAATAGTGTTGGCTATTCGATTCGATTCGCACTGGAATTTTACTATTCGAACTATTCGAACTTCCCCAAAACAAATACAGTCAACGTCCGATTAAAAGTGACCCCTTCAGATTTTTAATATGCTTCACCTCATTACACTGTCCTATTGCCGCAAAGCTGCCTTTCAAGCTCCCGTTACGGCCAAACTTGGCCAAGAGTCAAAACGGCAAGTTGGGCGAGTTGGTAGTTTGCTGAGGGCATCGTTTGCTGAGGGCAGCGCGACCCGGACTGAGGACTGAGAGGCACGTACACAAACAAGCGCTGACTGACAACTGATTTATTTCATCACACATGCAGTAAATAAGTACACACCCAAGAAAGTTAAAGACCAAGCAAAGAAATTGTTGGTTAAAATGAACCTGGAACACTTGTCTCGGCGAATAGACAAGAACAAGGGAGAGCACCTAGAAGTCTTCTTCATGATAAAGACCCATAAAACCGAACTTCCTTTGCGTACAGTGGTGTCTGAAAGAAACACCTGGCAGCATGTTGTGTCCGGGTTTTTGCAGAAGAGCTTAACTGGGCTCCGTATAGTGGATCCCTTCAAAGTAAGAAACTCGGAAGACGTCGTCGATTATCTACGCACAGGTGAACTTCAATCGTGCACAGCGTTCAGTGTCGATGTTAAGGATTTATATTATTCTCTTCCGCAAGATCAACTGATGAACGTTGTGAAAGAATGTATCATGGATAACGATGAGCTAGAGTTTAGAAATGCGAGCGGTATTTCTGTTGAAAGCTTTCTCGAACTGTTGTTTTTTTACCTACGCTCTACTTTTATTGTCTGGGATGGGGACGTCATGGTTCAGAAACAGGGGGTGTGCATAGGTTCCCAGGTCACCCCAATACTTAGTGAGATTTTTCTTGGCCGGGTTGACCGAGCACTCGAGGGAACTTTGGCAACAACCGTGGTTAAGTGCTTCAGGTATGTTGACGACTACCTGATAGTCATCAGGTCGCAGGCAATCCTTAGGAAGGTTACCGATATTCTCGCCTCGTTCGAAAAGGAAGCAATGGGTCTCAGCTTCACCCATGAGATGCCGACTAACCAAAGAATACAGTTTTTAGACTTGCTGTTAACCTTCACAAATCATCACATATGCTGGCAGTATCAACCCAGATCGAATAAACCGGTTTTGAACTACGCTTCAGCGCATTCAAAGCTAGTGAAAAGAGGCATAGCTACGACATGTTTAGGATCCGCTATCAAAAAGTCCTGCCCCCACCTTGCCAGTCTGAGCTTTTCGCAACAGCTTGACCGTCTTAAGAACGCCAGCTTTCCGCAAACCACCCTTATCTCAGTATGCGAACAGCTTGTAAAAAAGATTAAGAAAGTAGTAATTAATCAGCCACAGAATCAAACAGAAAATAAGTTTGCAGTAATCCCCTACGTTCATCAGGTCGCCCATGGGATAAAAAAGACAGCAGGGCGATACGGCATGCGGGTGGTCTTTTCCGCAAACAACTCGTTGAATAAGATGTGTAATCTAGTAAATAAACCTAGATCGGCGGGCAAAGATACATGCACTATGAAGCACAAAATGCAGTTCGTGCCATGCACGATGGGGGTAGTTTATGCAATCACTGTCATGTGGAAGGAAGTATTTTGGGCAGACGGGACGGTGCATTAATGTTCGTCTCAGGGAGCACCACACAGCCGTCAAAAATCACACCAGCACGAACTTAGCTATACATTGTAGAACGTGCCATTGTGAGCCAATGTTTTATGAAACACGAGTAATATACAGAAATTTTAACCAAACCTTTCGCGAAATTGTGGAAGCATACCACATACATATAAATCAGAGCGCATGCGTCAGCCAGACTTCGGTTGCTCTGCATGATAAAGAAGTGCAGTTTTTGAAACATGTAATCAAATGAATCCCTATCACGACAGACACGCGCCACGTGATCATTTTTTTGTGTGTGTACTTATTTACTGCATGTGTGATGAAATAAATCAGTTGTCAGTCAGCGCTTGTTTGTGTACGTGTCTCTCAGTCCTCAGTCCGGGTCGCGCTGCCCTCAGCAAATGTTCGCCAAGAGACAGTCAACGTCCGAGTAGAAGTGGTCCCTAGATTTTCAATATGCTTCACCCCATTACACCCCGGAATTGCGGCAAAGCTGCCTTTTAGGCTCCGTTACGGTCGAACTTTACCAAGAGACAGTGCGTCCGAGAAGTGGTCCCTAGATTTTCAATATGCTTCACCCCATTACACCCCGGTATTGCGGCAAAGCTTCCTTTTAAGCTCCGTTACGGTCGAACTTTACCAAGAGACAGTCAACGTCCGAAAAGTGGTCCCTAGATTTTTAATATGCTTCACCTCATTACACTTTTGTATTGCGGCAAAGCTGCCTTTCAAGCTCCGTTACGGTTGAATTTTGCAAAGAGACAGTGAACGTCCGATTGAAAGTGGTCCCTAGATTTTCAATATGCTTCACCCCATTACATTCTCGTATTGCCGCAAAGCTGCCTTTCAAGTTCTGCTACGGTCGCAAATGTATTAACTCAAAAAAACGCTGGTTCCAACATGGAGATAAAAGATGTGGCAGAGGTGGGGGCTCAATTAATGCTGTTTTGGACCTGAAATTTGGGCAGGAAGTCCGAAAAATCGGAAGCCGAAGCTTTTTAGCATCCAAAATTTCAGATGTTCTAATATATCGACGTCTACGAGGCAGATTTGGAACTCTGGACTTGAAGGGACCACACCCTTGACCGCCACATCAGCTTCCACAGAAGTTGAAAGAGGAATTAATATTTAATATCTGGGGTTTAACGTCCCAAAACCACGATATGATTATGAGAGACGCCGTAGTGGAGGGCTCCAGAAATTTCGACCACCTGAAGTTCTTTAACGCGCACGTAAATCTAAGTAAACGGGCCTAAACACTTTCGCCCCCATCGGAAATGCAGCCGCCGCGGCCGGGATTCGATCCCGCGACCTCCGGGTCAGCAGTCGAGCGTCATAACCACTAGACCACCGTGGCGGGGCGGTTGAAAGAGGAGAGGCCGAGGAAATGGCATCTTTGCCAATCACGTGTAAAGTGTTGTCGGCAATACTTTGGTTGCACCAAATCATGTACATAAATAGAATTCGGCCTCTACATTGCCTCATTCTTGATAAGACAACTATGAAACACCACCCCGACAGTGCTTCATCAACCTAGCAAAAAGAAACACTTTCGTGTTGCTATCTCATAAGAATATGCTTAGGAATCCTCTCTAACTTTTCTTCTGCAATTTCGCTTTGAAGTATTAGAAAAATATTCTAGAAATATTCGAGAAATATTTGAAAAATATTCAATTGGATTCGCACTCACGCTTCAATATTCGAATTCGCTTCGCACCCAAAATTTTGCTATTCGCACAGCTCTACAAAAAACACTTCGCAGGATATTGTAAAGCCTCACTTTGTCGTTAGTGTTGCCCACTGCAATGAATGATGACCAAGTAACCCAATTTTCTGTTCAGTTACATCAGTGTCGTATGGGCACTTTTGATTGCAATTGGGGCCAACCAGATTAGGCTCGATCCGATCAGATACTGCTACACGGTCACTTTTAATCGTAACCAGGTCCAATCATGATCAAGACGATCACAATTTACTGACATCTGCACCAAACTCGGTTTGGGTTAGTTTGGCACATAGAACCACATAGCAGAGACCATTGTTGATTGCAATCAGAAATATGATCTTGATTGGCCTTGATCATGATCAACAGTGACCATCTGACACCAGCAGGAAGCAGTTAAGGTGCTGCAGCACAATAACTACCCTTTTTAAAGGGGCCATGACACCCAATTTTCTATCATAATCTATGATATGTGGGTTAATCATTGTGCTTTCACAAACAACCTCGTGAAATTTTAGCACACTTTTTATAAATACAAGAGTGGCCTGAGAGTCGGGCAACACTGGCACACTCGCAAGCCGTGAAGTAACAGGCTGCTTGCTGTGCGAGCATCTGCATTCCGGCCAACAATTTTGTTCCGTGCTCAAATGCACATGACATCGAGCTATTTCAGATTTGTTCAGCTTGGCATTGAAATTCAACCATTTACAATGGCTGAAACTTTGATGAAAGAAGACTGCTTTGCTTCTTGCAGCACATGATGTCACACTCACAATGGCAAAACGAGGCTGGCCGATGGTGGGTTGGGTTTACACCCGCGTCTTCCAGGGCTTAACTTGCACTGAAATCTTATTTTACAGTTCAATTTTCATATACCATATTTACTCACGTAATGAACGCACTCGCATAATAAACGCACCCCCAACTTTAGTCGCCAAATATGGATTTTTTTTTCTCCTGCGTAATAAACGCACCCCCTACTTTCATCCACTGCAGTCCCTAGAACAGATGCGTGGCGCCTCCTCGCCCATCGATCTTTCTCTTTTTTTATTATGCCGACCCGCCTTGGTTCACGTCCCCCCCCTCCCCTCTGCCCACTGCCGCGCACCCTTTTTAGTTTGTTTTTCTTTCTATCTTCGTGCGGCACGTCCCTCTCCTTTTGTACTTGTTTTTGAAGTATCCATGCGCCATAGCAGGATTCACGAACGGTACGAGTGTAGAGACATCGCGGCTCACAAGCACAAAGCAAGCGAAGGTCACGAAACTGCCCACGCCAGTCAACGGCCGCTTTCTGCAAGTACGAAACTTTAGGGAGCCGGCGGCAGAAGCATGTGGAGACAGCTTGCAGAAGATAGTGCCATCTACCACCGAAGCGGCGGAGTTTCCGAGGCCGGGTGGGACAGCCAATCAAAACGACGCTACACAGTGACGCGTATTCTAGCGTTATTGTAGCCTTTTCTTTTTTTCCCCACCAGCCATTCTCACTCCGTTGTCAGTTAGTTTTTAGTCTGTTTTGCGTTTTGCAGTGGAAAATGGGCCGAAATGTGAGCTACACGGCCGGTTTCAAGCTACAGGCTGTGGTGTACACGGCATACACACGCGAGCCCAAGAGAAAGGATGTGCGTAGGCCGATCTAATGGCTGATTGGGTCTGGACAGTCTGGGGATGGTGCCCTGCCACCTCGCTTCTCCTGTTCCTTCTTGTGCTCGACAGTTTTCGCAGCCACCTGGGAGAGAACGTACGCTAGGAACTGAAGGAGCTGTGCACTGAGATTGCCATCATTCCAGGTGAACTCACTTCGGTGCTGCAGCCCTTTGATGTTTGTGTGAACAAGCCGTTCAAAGACAGTGTGCGCCAGTTGTATACAGACTGGATGGCCCATGGAGGCCACGCCCTGATGCCGACCGGCAAGATTAAAAGGTCACCTGTCGAGCTGGTGTGCTTCTGGATCTTGGACGCATGGTGCTCGCTGCCAGCGGATTCGATCGCAAAGAGTTTTAAGAAGACTAGAATTGCAAATGAGCTGGGTGGCAGCGAGGACAACCAGTTGTGGGAGCAAGATGACGAAGTGGTGAGCGACTTGGGCGACGTGCCTAGCGATTCTGACAAAGAGGGAAGGGCAATAAAAAAAAAAGCCATTTCCAAATAGTGTACGCGTATGTTTACTGTGAAAGGTCAGCTACCGAACTTTCTTTTTTTACCACATTTTGTGCTCGTCCTGAAAGTTTTCGTAAAACTTACCCTGCATAATAAACACACCCCGCCCCTTTGCTTAGGTTTTTCGGAAAAAAAAGTGCATTCATTATTAGAGTATATACAGTGTGCATGGGCATAAGAGACCCTTTATGTTTTATGCTGAAAAGTGCAAATTCTCCGGGTGACCAAGTATTGAACCCTTTAACCATGTAGGTAAACACAAACCTGGCTAGTGGTGAAGTAATTAGCATTCACAGCACAGTGGGGTGCCACACCCATCAAACTCACCATCTTCAAAGGTGGTAACTGCAATGGGTGGCAGACTGAGGGCTCCGTCACCCACTCGAGCGTATGCCAACACTTGCACCGTGTACACAGTACTTTCGCAGCTCCGTCAGGGTGGTGGTGAAAGTGGCATTGCTCTCGATATGTTTGTGCATGGGTGCCGACTCCCTGGTACACCACCCGGTACTCTTCCAGAACACCGCTGCGGTGTGCCCGAGGCACGAGGCCCCAAGACACCACCACAGTGGTCGATGAGGTCGCCTTGGCCGTCACCTGCACATACACACACCAGACACAATGGTTTCAGAAACAGTGTTGAATTCAGAGCTACAAAAACTCACAGTCCCTTTAGGCAACACAAAGGAGAACACAGGCAAAAGCCTGTGCTCTTGCGAGACACTCGTTAAACTACTTTGACTTTGTCAGGCTGTGTTCCTATTCTGGACAGCATCGTAGACAGTCTACGCTGACAGCTTTGAAGACTGCATAAAGCCCGAGTAGTCCGAGTAATGGAACACATTTGGATGACATCGGTGTGACGCATGGGCTTCAGCAAGGGGGTGCAAAAGGGGCACTTGCCCCCCTCCACCACCGCGATGCAACCCAGCTTTGCACCACCAAGACAAAATCCTGCCGACATCCATGGTGCGACAGGACGCCACCTCGTGTCGACAAGAGAAAGCTAAGAAAAACAAACATAATTGTAATTTCCTTAACTTCTTTCGTGTTCAAGTCTATGAAGAATTGAATGTCAGCAGGCAGCCACACACAGAGAAGGTGCTGTGTGTTTGCCAGCACAGCTCGTCACTCCAAAAGAACAGAGACGCGAATGGAGACGTGAAGAGAACACAGATGGCAATAAGGCACTGTGCGTGGACCCGTGCTTCAAGGAATACCACGCTCTGAAATACTGTTGAAAGTTTTGCAGTTCTGAGTAATGCTGACACCAAAAAATTGTTCCTCATTATTTTTGCAATTTTTTCCCAACTTTACACATTCTGCACATTCAAAAACTGCAATAAAGTAATTTGACCATGTGGGAAAGTTTTTCTCAGAAAAATTCGATACTCAAAGGGTTAAGCTGCTTCCACTTCGTCTTGTCCGTCAGTGAGACTGCATGCTATCGCAATTTTTCGCAATCACAATGCGATGCTTCCAAGTCAATGAGCAGCGTTGGGTCAAAATCAAATAAAATCAAAATCAAATCAAATCAAATCTTTATTTCAGTTTGTACATACAAACTAGGAATGGCGAGAAAAAAGCAGCGAATTTTACGCCGCTTGACGAGCCTGGCCATCCTTACATGTCAGCAGTAGGCACAAAGCAGAAACAACCACTGTACAGAGAGTTCGTGTAAGTGCATGTGAAAAAAAAAACGAATAAAAGCTAAATAAAAAAAAAATAATATTGACAAAAAGACCTATGTGTCATAATTGGCAAAAGTACTGTGAGTGTAAAACAATAACAAATTGATACAATGTATGAAGACATGAAAACATTTGATATTACGTTGGCACAGATTGCCGAATAATGCTCTTGCGAATGGCAGAACGAGACATAGTATGTAGGCAGTCATAAAATGAGGTATTCAAGAACTTCGGCACAGTATAACTCAACATAGAAAAACCATAATTTGTTCTACACTTTGGTAATACGTAACTACATTGTACTCTGGTGTCATATGATGAGTGGCGAAACGCAAGTGGAACAATTTTAGAAAAAAAGGAACCATTTGTTCTTTGTGGGTCTTTAGTAAAATTCAATTTTTGCCTTTCAGCTGCCACAGCAAACCAGCTGACATGAACAAGTAGACAAATACCTATGCGCTCAAGAAAAAAACATATACAGGACACCCACAAACATCCATGTACTTACACACACGCACAAACACACACGGGCAGACGGAGAAAAAAACCGCTCCCAACTGCACGCATCTGTCAATGCTCTCATGGAAACCAGTGCTTCGTGGACTGGCGCCTCTATCTCCCCGTGCTGCCTCAGCGGCGCGTCTCTGCGAACCGCCGGTTGCTATAGCAATGGTAAAGCATTAACAATAGGCTTGTGCGAATAGTAAATTTTAGGTTCGAAGCGAATTTGAAACGAATAATGATTTGGTCGAATAATTTCGAATCTAATTTGAATAGTATATATCATATATTATAAAGAAAAATGAGCATATTTGTCATGACCCAACTAACCTGCACAATATATTTTAAAACTGAAACAAGGCATGTGCAAATGTCATTCTTTTTGGTTCAAAGGGATGTGGAAGCAAGTTTGAATAGTAGCAGGATTTGACTTTCAGTAGAATGCAAGTGATAACCTGTAAAATATGTTACGTTTTAAAATTTACTATACTTAGAGCATATAAGCCGATATAATGATCTTTTAAACTTAAAAAATGATGAATCCATGTGTTGGTAATATGTTCATTAAACCTGGAAGTGGGGCTTCGTGGCAGTGTGTATTTCCCCTGTATAGGTGTATTCACGGTATAGCACCCCACCACTGCAGTGAAACCATCTTTAAAGAGTATTCACATGAGGGAGAAATTCGCAGGGGACACGGGGGATTGCGGATCACGTGACCGCCATGTCACACATTAGTGAGTGGGCGCGAACCCTCTGCGCCTCCTCGGAGGACACGAGGACCCTTTCCTCGACAGGACAAACGATCCCCCGGCAGTGGGGGATATAGCGGAATTTCGGACTCTTGTTTGGCCACATTGTTGCACTTGCTCCTGCAGAGAGCGGCAGTGCGTGTCCAGTCTGCAGCCCGTCGTCAGCAGCTGGTGAAACGGGCGGTACAAGCCACAAGAGTAGTCTCTCTCTCTCTCTCTTCTCTTTAATAAACCAACAATGAGCCAGCAAAATTTCATAGCCTCGCTCCCACGCTCGTTCCTTATGACGACAAGGCCACCTTCTGTAAAGCTGCCTTAAAATAGAATAAGGCGAGTTTCTGAAATGCACTGCGACCATTTTTCATCCTTAATCTTCCTTATGAAAGGGCACATTATAGCGCTAAGTTGAGGTTGGTTTGTGAATACAGGCCTTAATTGTAACACTATGATGTCAAGTCCTTGAAAACCAGCATTGTCTCTAGATGCGTGCAGCAAATTGTAGCAACATACTTATTTTGCTAAGTTTTACTTGCTCTCAACAGAGAATCACAAGAGCTACAGAGGTAAGACTTGGAATGAAGAGAGCTGATGATCTGAAGGAATGTCGACTAATGTTACGAGTAATGACGAACAAATGTTACTTACTGCAGATACAGCTTATTGAAAGAAATTACTCAGCACTGCAACGAGTCACTTTCTTTAAAGGTCTCAACAAATAATAACTCTTTGCTTCCCAAGCAAAGAGATCAGAAGGCATAATAAAGTAATAACTAAAATGTGTATAGCATCTAAGTTTAAGCACTACAAGTATGTGCACCGCAAGGATGTGCATAAAGACGAGCACTTTTATGATGAAAATATAGCAACTAATTTGTGCTAATTTTAGTCCACGGTTTCTTAGCTGCAATCACTGTGTTGTTTCCAGGTACCGAATACGTCAACGGAAAGCCTAGTCGCAGTCCCGATACCTGGGAAGGGCCAGCAGAGGGTGTCGATTCACGGGTGCGCTCGGATGAAATCACACTGGCACTGCTGGCACCCACGTCATTGAAGGTCACCATGAACACCTTGTACGGGATGAAGGCCTGCAGGCCGTCCAGCACCACGCTGTTGGCATTGTGATCCTCGACAACAGTCCCACTTGAAGACAGGCTCATCTGTGCAAAAGGCAAACGTGCAGATTCCAATCAGAATATCAGATGATAAAGAGGGAAATCCACACACTGACAATGAAATTTCCAGAGGTATGCACAAAATAACAGTGCTACATCTTGAGTGAGTCAGTGATTTATACTTCATAGGGGTACACTTATAAGACAGGGGATAAGTCAGGCACATGAAATTGCGTACATGAGTGTTTCGCACACCCCAGCCTATTAAGAGCCATTGTTTAGCAAGTCTCAGTGATGCTACCGAGGACTTCTGATTTGGAGCAATTTTTGGAGCAGCAAAATTTCCGTTTTGGAGCACTTTGGAGCAGCAAAATTTTCATCTTGGAGCACTTTGGAGCAGATAATTTTGCATCTGGGAGCACTCTGGAGCAGCGAATTTTACATCCTGGAGTGCACTACAGAAGCATATTTGAATAACATTCAAGCACCGGAATATTACTATGGGGCTCTTATGAAGGCTAGAAATATTTCGATTCATTGCAAATCTCATGGAAAAAATCATCTCAGTAGAACTCCATATTTCACTCGCTAAAAAAAAAGAAATAAGGGCTCATGCAGTTGAGTGTTCTGGATTAACCTCTTCGGCGATTATTTTCGACACTAGCAAATAAACAGAATACCGGATCAATAAAATTGCACTTCATGAAAATAACATTCTAAATACATCCATGTGGTTATCAGCAGATATTGTAGACAAACGCCGTGATGTACAGCAGTGCCTCAATGCCAAACAGCGAAACTATCCCTAATGCATTCCCCTAAGAAAACTCTAAGGCGAAAGCCAGGTTCTGTTTGTTCTCGATCGACGGGTTGATCCTCCCCCTCCTTGTCTGCAAGCTTTCTGCACCTCACCTGGTTTTGCGCTAGCTCCATGATCGGTGCACCGATCACGGAAGCAGTGTAAAGCGACGATGTCACGCGATGGCGTCATCACGTGACATCACGATATATGACGCCATGATGACGTCACAAGTTTTGACGATCTATGACGTGATCATGACGCCATCACATGATGATTATTTTTTTGCATCAATCGACTGACGCCGCCGACGGTCAATTTTCGTGTTTGATAAAGCATCTGAGGCTTCGCATTAATATTGCGTATTGAACGTTAACAACCTGGCCTTACATACCAAATGTCCTCCACCAGGTCACCTCTTGCCATGCGCGAAACAAGCTTCGCTTATCATCCACTTCACAGATGAAATTGGCTCCTCAACTTTTTTAAAATGTTTATTGTGATAACAATTATATGGACGCTCTCCGCGGATTTTTGCCATCGCCATTGCCGTAATTTCTGTATAAAGACCAAATGAATAACATCACCATGCGCATTCTAGCCGCGGGTAAAAGCTCGCGAGCGCTGGCGACGAACGCGGGCTGTCAAGCGGAGATTAAACTAGCCGGCCGTCTGTCCTCCGTCGCCACGGACAGCGCATGAGATAACATCTTCCCGCGTGCGGGCCTGCTGTCGATTGCTCATCAAACAGAGAGGAAACGCCCCGCCCGTCTTTCGTAAGGGGCATGAAAGGACGCCAGGGGAGCGGAAGGGGGGGGGGGGGGGGGGGAGGGGACCGCATCGTTCGAAGGGCGCAGTCGCTGCGCGCGCGCTATCTCGAGGCATCAGGAGACGGCTCGTAAACTTGCTGCGCTCTCATCGCTTACTTCGTGTTTAGAGAACTCAGAGCAAGAAAACGTTTCGGTTCCTGGAGCGGCCATAGTCCCTTAAACCAGTGTTTTGTTGAGTCACGCGAGATCGGATCCAAAAGAGTTAGCTGCTAGCCTTACTTCGTTTAAACATACAATTTGTTGGTAATCGCATTCATTGCTTCGCCCTTAAGCGAAACTGAGTTTTTTTAACCGTCAACTATTGACCCTCGAAAGCGAGGGGCGGACGTGTAACATGGGGTAGCCGCTTCACTGTGGGCCGTCAACGATGGGCCCGCTACTGACAGCTGCGCACTTGCGGCTGCTCCGACCAGGAGATATGATTTTACTATGATATGACATTTTTAAAAAAGCAAGCAAAAAATTCGAATTGGAACCCTAGCACGTGAGCTCGAAAGGGCAGGGCCTTTTAGGGGGTATTTACCGCAGAGTGATTACAAACTCGGACGTGCTGGTATAAGCAATTACGAAAAAGCTCTTCCGAATGATGATCCACGGATAAAGTATATCTGAGGAGAAGTGTGAACGCGTTTCCACCGTTCGCATGCTCTTCCATAAACGCGAAGCAAGGAATATTCGATATTGCTCCATATATATACTGCTAGCGATCCCAGATTTCATTCCGCGATGTCCGGAAACAGGAGATGACAAACATTTTAGCAGCACACATGTAGTTATTACTGAACATTGCTTTCCTTACGTGCCATGCGACGCTTGAAACGAGCCATCAGCAGCATTTCTAGAACAGACGACGTCCGCCGATGAATCGCCGCCGCACTTCCTCGCTACCGATAGGCCTAGACGTCACGAGCCTCTGCGGAGAGCGCGTTTTGCTGTCGAGCCGACTTGCAGAACAGAAGCTGCGTCGGCCCCGTGCATGGCATCGTGGCTTACTTGAGACGCACGCGCGAGCGCTATTTATTCAGCGGAATAATTCTTGGTCCATGGTTGCAACTTTGGCAGCCCCAAGATCAAGCTGCACATGTTCTGACGCGCCGGCGGTGCGATTGCCGGTGATAGACGCCCCCAAACCCGAGACTTTGGCGCAGTTTGGTGCAATTTTCGTCGATATTATCAGGGTGGCGCAGTAAATACAATTTGGCGCACTTTGGCGCAGTTGGCGCAGGAGTGGAATCACTGAAGTCTGAACGTACTCGCATGCACGATCTCACTGTTACTAGCAGCATCATATGAAACAGTTGCTTCGAGTCATTAACAAAATCTGCAGGCAAGCGTCACAGTTTGTTAATACAAGGGCTTCAATACGACAACACCATTTGTCTAATTTTTGCGTTTTTGCCTGGCATACTGAGCCTCCCGTCCCAGGAAGGGCGACTTTTCTTTGTATTTTAGAAGAGCAACTTAGTAATACCGCTCAAATAACAATTCTCTTGGATGTCCCTGACCAATAAATGCGTTTGTAATGAATGCATGCCAGAGTGCTTCCCCAAGTACTATGACTGTTTCATACATAAGGTGCAATGACATGGTAGATCGCGAGACTTACGGTAGATGTGTCCGCACCAACAAATAGTTTTAATGATGTTACCACTCGCAATGTGATTCTTTTTTTTTCAGTCTTTAGAGTGACTAATAAATGAAACATGCCTTGTGCCTTAGAAATAAGCAAACCCTGCTATTTAAACAGTTCTGGATCACATAGCGTCTCTATTTTCTAGGCGTGTGCGAATATTCAAAATTTCGAATATTTTTCGATTAGTGTTTCCTATTCGATTTGCACTGGAATTTTACTATTTGAACTTCCTAAAGACAAATACAGTCAACGCCTGATAAAAAGTGACCCCTTCAAATTTTTATTATGCTTCACCTCATTACACTCTCGTATTGCGGCAAAGATGCCTTTCAAGCTCCGTTATGGTCGAACTTTGCTAGGGGTGTGCGAATACCGAATAGTAAGTCTCGAATCGAATTAAGAAAAAAAAGCGGAATATCTAATCGAATATCGAATATTAAGTTTATTTAAAAGAAGCACAAATGTTTACAAATTCTCATGCAAAAAAAGCAGCTGTTGTACGTGATCTGAGGTCAACATCTCCCTCCGGGCCGTAACAATGTTACCAGCCGTTGAAAACAACTTTTCACTTGGTATAGTTGTTGCGGGAATGCCCATGTATTTCATGGCCATCTTGCACAATTCTGGGAAGTGCTGCTTGCCTGTTTCTTTCCACCATGCTAGAGGGTCTTGGTCCTTGCTGCAAGTGGGCCCTCGAAGGTGCCGCTTAAACTCCTTGATGTTGGCTGTTTCGGTGCAGTGTCTTCTTTCTGATGACGCCGCCAGCTTCTCAATGCTGTTCCAGATGCTGCTGACACGCTCCTTGTGAGCTGTAGATGTCGACACTTCGACACAGTCACTTGATTCTTCTTCTGGAGGGAGCTGCAACTCAGTTCTTGCAAGCTCCAAGAGCCTTGTTTCCTGGAATGTTTCAGTACAGAAGAGGTTCTAAAACTTTGGGTCAAAGGCGGTTGCCAGCACATACTCCTTTTGCTCGTCCTGCCCTGGAAAACTTGACCTCATGCTTTTCAGCAAATTTCTAGCAAATTCGGAGGTGTCATCATCGGCTGCAATACAGTCTTTCGAACCATCTGTGTTCCATACAAACACGGTACCACTGACGACAAAGTTGCATATTTGTGGCCACTAAGATCTTTGGGTCGCCGATGCGAGTTGGTTCAAGAGCTTGACTAGTCCAGCCACAGCTTTCCACGCCTGTGGTGCTAGGTTAGGCACAGTTGTCTCAGAGGTGGCCAGCTCCAAACGATGGCGTCCTTCAGCTGCACAAGACGAGAGAGCATATCGTGCTCACTATTCCACCTTGTTTCCACATCTTGAATAAGTGTCCAGAACTGAGAGCTCCATTCGTCGCTGGCAGTCCTTCAGTCTTGCCGCAGCTGCGCTGTGTTTGTAATGGCCAACAATTGCGCGACACTTCTTGAGAATGGAAGGCACTCCTGCTGTTTCTTCCTTGCATCTTTATAGCTAGTTTGCAGTGTATGGCCCCATACATGCTTGGGATGCAAGAAATTACCCCTAAGGGCTGCGCGAAAGTTTCGTGCATTGTCGTCCCACATAGAATGGCCCTTTCTGCAGTGCGCTCCCAGTTATCCATCATTGCTGCAGTTCTCCGATCTGCAAGCAGTGTGGGTCTCGGTCACACCCAGTTTTTAAGGGGGGACGTGGGTCCTAAAATTTTTTCTTTATTTTTGAGTCAATATGAACTAAACTTCACTGTCTTGACCAGTTTTTTATGCTGATTTCAAATCTGTAATTAGTTTTTTAATAGCTGCACTAGTTCAAAAGATCTCGAGGTTCGAAAAAATAATTAGTGCCTGCTTCTTACGGGGCTTTTAGGCAATTTCGACCTACTAAAACCAATATGTAAGTGCATGGGCCCAATGCCCAGATCATGCTGTAGGGGGTGATGCTATTTTTATTCCCTTGAGAGCACTGTGAAGGTCAGAAAACAGATGAACACTCACTGGTGGTTATTTTTTCTGATTCACTCTCATTAGTATCTTTAATTAAAATTTGTAAAATGGTGCTAGAGTAATGCAAATAGCATCACCCCCCAGATCGTTTCAATACGAGTAAAATGATACCAAATTTGTGATTTTTACTCAGCAACAACATGGAAAAAAACCCCGTAAGGCTGAGTGCGTTGAGCAAAAATATCAAACTGAGAAAAACGCATTTGAAGTTTCAGACAACTGTAACTTTTGTGGAAGTGCAGCCACAGCACTAGTGGTTATATCATTTGATAGGTTTCTTCTTCACGAGAACAGCCATACCAAATATGTGACCATGACCTGCCAATGTACTGGCAAAATCTTCTTATAAAGCCACATAGTGCACCCAGTACCAGAGTGATAAACTCCACCTTTAGCAATTCATAGGCCTGTACCAATTCCTTGCAAGCTAAAGAAATACAAAATTTGTCTATGAATGTGGCTTTGCAACAGGCAAATAAAATAGACAGAGAGATTAAGCACGTGGGTTATTTATTAAACCAAAAATCAGTTATTATTGTCCAGCAATAGCACTTGGCTCAACAGCAGGCAAGGGCTGTACTCGGGGTCCCCTGCTGGTTTGTGTAATTTTGAAAGTCTGTGCTTGGTGTCACTACTGTATAAGTGCTCCTTTTGCAACTTCCAATGTCAGTTTTTAACCTTCTCAAGGCTGTGGAGGACAAATCAATTTTAACACGGCGTCTCTGCAATTTCGGTGTTGCTCTGTCAGGTCGTGGTTGAAGCGACTACCGTTGCACCCTTGTCGACAGTATTTGTGGCCCTAATTTAATGCATTTCACTTCAAATGACATTAATTATCTTAGCACCACTATCACCAGCTACCTTCTACGAGAAACGCTTCTCGCGCGAGTCGCACCTATGATAATGAAGCACAGGCTTTGAAAGCAGCCTATACCCTCTGCCTTGAAAAAGGTCACTGCTTGAGCCGAACTCGGAACGAAGCACAAGCCCAAAGAACGTTTTTATCACGGATAAGTCCACGCGGATAAATTCTGTGCCATTTTCCTTGCCGCCGTTCACCAACATCCAACGGCTTGAACTTCCGCTGCTTCGTTGCGCGCTGCGATGCCAAGCACTCCTCCCGTCGCCGTATTTCCCGCGCACTCGGCAGTCCCGCATAGTATGCCATACGAACGCGGTTTCGAATGCCACTGAAGCGTTGCCTAATGATCCGATGGCTGCAGCTTGACCAAGGGGAACCGGGCGGTTCTCGTAGACTCGACGCTCCGGTAGCGACAAGTAGTTTCGGCATCGCGCCCTCGTACGCTTGGCGCGTCTTCTTTACACGAGAATCTCCGGATGTGCCAGCACAAAATAAGGTAACTGTGTGTCGGCGGGCCGCACGAACGCGAGCGTAAGCAGAGGAAGATGACACTTGTAACAACACACGACACCGGCAACACGGCAGCCGTGAGCGCAGAACAAAAATACAAAAACAAAATGGCCGCCTCGGGTTGCGCCAGCCAATGGGAGGCGCGAGAGAAGGGGCTCGCCTCGCGCGCGCGCTCTGGCCAATGAGCGTTCTACAACCACCCTTCGGAAAAGCGCCGATAGCGGCCGTTCTGTTGCAGCGACGCCATTTTGAAACGCCGCAAAATGTACACAAAGAAAACAGCTTCAAAACAAGCCAAAGATGGCGGCGATCAGCCAGCTGCTGCGCCCGCGGCGCGCGCGGGAAGTTTGAACAAATTTGCCTGTTGAGATGCATTTTGCGGCTCCCGTGGCGTCTTAAAAATAAGTTTTAACCCATTTCCCGGGCGAAATCGGCGATAATATTTTGAGGGCAGCTGCTTAGGGGTGCAAACATGCCTAAAATGCGTTTTTCTCAAAACTGATTTTCTGTCCATTTTTACTATTCTAAGACCCGCGTCCCCCCTTAACGAAAGCTTCCTCATCTCGAAGTTGAGGTTAAATAGTGGCAGGTGAGCTGAATTAACTCTGGTTAGCCTCGACGTCCACATGTCACTTGTCACGAGATCGACTCTCTACGCCTTCCTGGAGTCCGCGTGCATTCTCTCTCTTCACAGCCATGAATGTTCTTCGTATATACTCCGGGATATGTCCTTGAAAATTATGCGGGCTGGGTATCTTGTACAAGGCTCCATGTGGTTTCCGAGCTCTTTGAAACCCCGATTTCGACCAGCTGTAAGGCTGGAGGTCCAGCGCCAGCATTCGGGCAATCCTTGGTTTATCGCCGTTCTCTCGTGCTGTGACAGTTCTTGCCCGACTTCAACGCATTTTTGATGAGTGGCTGTGCTTCGTCTGGTCGTCCTTGCTTACCGCTGTCTCTCATGAACACACTGTGCAAAGAAAAATGCTTGTTCTTGAGATGATTCGCAAGTGGCGTCGTTGTACTTGTTGGTGTGCGAAGTTTCATGTCACAGCTTTTGCACATTGTGTCTTGAGCCGAGTTCTTTACGAAATGTTTCCAAATGGCACTTTTCGTTCGTTCACTCATGTTGCACCTGACCAGCAGGACCGTTGGACGACGTTTTCCGGCAGCTCGCGCGGATACAATTCGGTAGCAGGACACGTCGGCGTGGTTTCTGATTGCGCGGGACTTGGTGGTTTTGGATTGCTCGAAGAAATGACGCAAACGACCAAATGTCGCGGAGCCAGCGGTTGGATTGGATTGGATTTGTGGCCCCACCCTTTGTAACGGGCGGGCATCAACCGATGCCCTGGCCTACGGTGCGATCTTGTACGCATTCGAAATAAACACGGAGGCGTGGCATTACAACCAGCCACAAGCGAATGGCCCATGTGAACCGCGACAGATGTCACGGCCCTGCATTGACCAATCGCATGCGGTCACGTGCACCTGGATGTAATGCCACGCCTCCATGCTTATTTTGGAACGCGTACAAGATCGCAACACTAGAGGACTAAACAATGAAATTAAAGTTAAAAATGAAAAAGTTAAAACGCACGCAAGCGTGGTTACAGACGTGTTAACTAACCACCACTGACTATGAATATGTTCACCAGAAAAGCGTCAACGAGTCAACGGAGAAGTTAAACAAGCGCCACTTCTATACCGTTTGCGAAAGTAGAAGAAAAATTGGGTGGCTCTGCCACCGAGAGATGGCGAGAGTGCTGCCCAGCCAGGTGAGTGGTGGACAACTGTACACGGAACTTGGGACCTAGGCTGTTGTGTGCGCGTCTCCTGCCTTTGTCGCGTGCGGGTTTTATTGATTGCATTTTTTTCTTCTTCTTTTTTGAGGCCACGACACTGAGCGTGTTCCCCCTTTGCAAAGGGGCAGGCCACTACTACATCATCATCATCATTGGCCGCGCAGCGACGCTACAGTGTAGCGACGCGACGCAACCAGTGCTGCACGCCAGTAATGCTCCTGTGGCGTGTGGGCATGGTTTTTGCGTCCCGTACTGCGCGCTTTCGTTTAGTGC
>NC_051182.1:168855769-168890219 GCF_013339695.2 Rhipicephalus sanguineus | reverse complement strand
GTTTTGCGGTCCGTAATGGCGCGCTTTCGTTTAGTGCTCGCGAATTGCAGTCTGCGATTCCTCCCAAGTGTATCTACAACTGTTGCATGTGTAGGAAGTGAGACATAGTGCAGCCTGTGCGAGCAGCACAAACAAAAGGCTGTCTTAGTTGAGTTTCACGGCTCGGCTGTGTCACGACCACGGAGAAAGAATAGACAGGAGGGGAAACTCGGCTGCTTTTCGCGCCGCGATAGTGTCACGCCGGAGAGCGGCGACAAACGTCGTGACAGCGCCACCTACAGAACCGCGGCCGAACTGCCGCGCCGGAGCGGCAGACGCGGGAGGCGTCGAGACCGCTCTTGTCGTGTGCTTGTGCGCCGCTGCTCGGTGCTTGAGCGCCGCCCTTGCATTAGGTAACTACTGAAACACGATGCCCATCGCTACGCGAGACGGAAAATGTTACGGCGTCTTTGATCTGAGCTCGCTGGAGCGCCGTGGCAGAAAGAACAACCGACTGCGACACTTTCACGAAGGTGTCCACAATTGCTAGAGAGGTTCGTTTAATTCTTTCACCTTCACGTGCTTTAGCAAACATATAATGTGCGTGAAATATGCGCTAATGAAAAAAAATGTGAGTAACGGAGTTTCTTGCATACTTAAACGAAAAAGCAATTCTCACGTGTTCACGCTCTTCAGCCTAGTGTGTCGTTTTGGAAATTCGAGATAACGGTTCTTCAATGTCGAGCTACAAGAAAGCAATATAAAAAGCTGTGAGCCACATTTCATTCTCGACGGAGCTTACCTGCAAGTTTGAATCAGTTTGGAGGTTGTTACTACTCGTAACAAGCAATCTCCACCTTCGCTCGTTTGGCGCTGCTTTTATCGGTAATTTCAGGGATCTTCCGTCCGGTTCTTGGTTTCTTATCGACGTTATTTTATGGTGCATGCTAATGAGATAGAAGAAATACTCGCCTTGTGTTATAGCGAAGAACTTGCATGATTTTCGGCACGCGCCTGACTACGAATGCAGATCGTCTGCTTTTCGAAGTTTCCAAGTCTCTTTCTTTCGTTGTGGCCTGAAAAGCATCTGATCTAAAATAGAAATAATAAAACATATTGCCACTAAGATGCTCTACACGCGCCTTATTTCGTTGCGGCAAACCACGATGGTGAAAAACTTTTATGGCTGCATCCGGTAGCGTAGTGCAGTCGGCCAGTCGCAGATGTAGCAGACGACACACGGGCGCCGTCAGAGACCGCGGGCACGCGCGCTCTCCTACCGCGGGGGAAAATGCGTAGTTCCTTGCGTCACCGCAAGGCGCGCTGCGCGCACGTTCACCAACCTCCTCTCCCAGGGTGACATCGCGGCGCACACTCGCGCTGGCGCCGGCCCGGAGTTTCCCCTCCTGTCTTTCTTTCTCCGTGGTCACGACCACAATTTAATCTGCGTGCTCTCAGGTTTGTGACATTCAAACTTTGTGTAGTTTTGGACAGACTGTGCAGTCTCAAAGTATTGTATGTGTTTCACCTGCCCACCAAACAGACTCGCCGAATATATCGAATATTCGAGTAACCGAATACTTCATATTCGATTCGCGAATCGAACTATTCGACAAGTTGGAATTAGATTCGTATTGAGTATTCGCACACCCCTAGTATTAACTCAAGAAAATGCTGGTTCCAACATGGAGATGAAAGATGTGGCAGAGGTGGGGGCTCAATTAATGCTGTTTTGGACCTGAAATTTAGGCAGGAAGTCCGAAAAATCGGAAGCCGAAGATTTTTAGCATCCAAAATTTCAGATGTTCTTATATATCAACATCTACAAGGCGGATTTGGAACTCCGGACTTGAAGGGAGCACACCCTTGTCCGCCACATCACTTGGGCTTCCACAGAAGTTGAAAGAGGAGGAGAGGCTGAGGAAATGGCATCTTTGCCTATCACGTGTAAAGTGTTATCGGCAGCACTTTGGTTGCACCAAATCATGTACATAAATAGAATTCGGCCTCTACATTGCCTCATTCTTGATAAGACAACTATGAAACACCACCCCTCCAGTGCTTCATCAACCTAGTGAAAAGAAACACTTTGAGTTTGAGTTTGAGTTTATTCAACCACGTGACAAGTACACGAAAATACACTGTATACGTGGTTTGGTGCAAAGGGAAAAAAGCTGCATTTCACAGCTTGACTGGCCCCTTCACCCAGAAAAAATCTAAACAACAAATTTACAAAAATTACAAAAATTACAGGCAGCGGAAAGCGACAATACAAAAAGAAACACGCATGTGGCCCATGACAGCAAATAATAGAATGACAACTCTGAAATACATACAAAAATATTCATAACAAAGCAATATATGAAAGAATAAAACTGAATAACCATTACAGAAATCACCCAACATTCATTCACAACACAATCAGCACATCCGATTTAACATTTCAGTTTTAGACAATATACGCAGATTATCAATTGTTAGTTTCCATTTGTTCATCACACTTGGAAGGCGGTAACGTAGTGTTTCAAATCCATAGTTTGTGCGAGGACAAGGTACATGCCAAGTCTCCATATACCGAGTAACGCGACTGGCAGGATTTGGTTGCAAGGTGGCCAAGGTGCGTAAAAAGATACTTCCTCTGCGTATTTCTGATTTAAAAGCTGACAGAAGCTGGTATTCGTAATAACAGGTAATTCTTAAAATTCTATATTTTGCAAATGTTGAAGCAGTGTGTGCGTTATAGGATACACCTTCAATGCACCGCAAGGCATTTTTTTGTAACACGACCAGGTTCTTTAAAGATGCTTTAGAGCCTGTAGACCAGACCAGATGACAATAGTGTAAATGTGAAGAAAAAAGAGCATTGTACACTAATATTTTTTGTTTCACAGGTATGTTCTGGCATCGACACAACACACCTAAAACTTTACAAAGTTTGTGACTAATGTGTTCGGCATGGTAATTCCATGCCATGTGTTAGTGAAAATGGACACCGAGAGTTTTAACTGTTTGACAAAGTTTAATTTCAACGTTATTAAGTATTAGTTTGTGAGACGTTTCAAATGACCTGGCTTTCGCACGGAACAGTACAGCCTTGCTTTTAGAGCAATTTATGTGTAGAGAATTTGCCACAGTCCAGGCATATATTTTATTTAGTATTTCATTAGCAGAAACAATGTTGCTATCTCATAAGAATATGCTTAGGAATCCTCTCTAACTTTTTTTTCTGCAGTTTCGCTCCGAAGTATTCGAAAAATATTCTAGAAATATTCGAGAAATATTCAAGAAATATTCGATTCGATTCGCACTCACACTTCAATATTCGAATTCGCTTCGCACCCAAAATTTTGCTATTCACACAGCTCTACTATTTTCGTATTGTAGCCTCCCCGGTTGGTCGGGTAGCGCGCAGCCAGAGCCATTCGCGGAGGCCACATTTACAACGACAAAATCCAACTGCAAGACACATGAGCTTACACATATTTCTTGCATAGCTTCCATAGCATTACGCCTCATGTATGAAACAGAGTATAGTGTTGAGTAAAGAGCCGAGACGGACACGCACCTTTTCCCCGAAAGGAGACATTGTAGCCTTGGGGAACTCCGTACCAGTCGACCTGGGAAAGTGGCGTCCAGCGGACACGCAGGGCATTGGCATTTACAGCCCGCACAGTGACGTTGCGTGGGGGATGTGCGGGCGGAGCCTGGATGGTCTGGAACCACTGAGAGGGCTCGCTCGGCGGGCTGGGCCCCACCACGTTGGTGGCAACGAGGCGCAGACGGTACTCTGTGAATGGCACCAGAGGAGACACGTGCAGCGTCCGTGCACTGGGTGCACTTGTCTGCACACAAGGTACCACTTGTAATAACGCTGGTAACCAGATACAATTTCAGAACTGTTAATTGCTACAGTACATAGGCTGCCAGGATGAATGCCTGATAAAACAGATTTCCCATCAGGTTCATTTTGTCAAGAACAGTGCAAAATTTTAAACAAGAAAAAAACGAAGAGGAACAGCACAAGATGAGCGTTGATTATCAACTGAAAGTTTATTGGAAAAAGTAACATTTATACAAGCAATTCTTATGTATAAATGTTACTTTTTCCAATAAACTTTCCATTGATAGTCGGTGCTGGTCTTCTGTTCGTCCTCTTCGTTTTGCCCTCGTTTAAAATTCCTCGCTGTTCCTGTCAAAATGACTGATCTCTAACTCGCCCAAATGTGCATCCTTCTGCATTTCCAATCAGGTTCATTTTAAAAGGGGGTATAACAAAACCGCAGACAACTATGTTTATGGCGTGTGTTACAGTAAAACGAGCCCCTTGTTAACAATTGATAGAACCGACCACCTGCTCCTAAGAGCACGTCATGTGACAAGCATATTACACAATCTTCAAATTAATTATGTTTTCATATGTAGGATTCAGGAAGAAATTATACTGATGCCAATTCCAGTAAACTTCCTCCCCGTCTTGACTCCATAAGTAGCAATGTTGTAAACTGCTTCCCTGGATATGCACTAGCAAAAGCATGCACCCTAGTATTCACTTGCTCAGTTGTGTTAACTAGTCCTAACCTCATGAATCGGTATCCACTGCTCAGAACGCCATGTCTGGGCCTCCACGATCCAGCGGGTGATGAAGGTGTTACCATCGAAGCCCGGCGTGAACTGGAGCATCACTGAAAATGGCCCAATGTTGGACACAGCCAGGCGTCTCGGTGCAGTTGGCAACACTTAAATGAACGAGTTGCATTACACATCCAGACATTTCAGCCCCATTACACAACCAGACAAACAGATCACGAGATCTAGGTCAGCAAATCTGGTTGCAGAACTAATCTTTTCCAAAGCACATTTTTTCCCCCAAAAGCAAAACCCTTTCAGAATGAAATCAACAGCCTGCTACCATATGTTGAATTCTAATGGCAGAGTCGGAGCAGTAGATGGACTCTGCGAGTGACTCTGGTGTAGAGCAACGCCTCCAAATTAGCGACTGGAACACAATCTACGCCGCCAGAGCAAACATGGGAGCAAGGAGGAAACGAAAGTGCTTGAGTTGCCCAGAATACCTTGTGTGAAGTTATTTCATTCTGCTAATTCCCCTGTCAAATTCCCGCTCGTACACGGCAGTAGCAGCGTCGCTGTCACTATCTGATGAATTGCTCGTGCAGGAACAGAGTTTTCTGACTTGGAGTTGTCGCTATCAATCAGTGGAAGCAATGCCGTACGATTTGTCGAGGCGCCCATGTTAGGGTACCCATGTCGTCTGCCATTACTGTCAAAACACGCAACATCGGCAGCGCCCCCAAGCTGGCAAACGTGTTAAAGGAAGTACGTCACGCCGAGTTCTGGTCCACTCTGCCAATTGTGGCGGAGCAACTTTTCCTGCTCCACGGAGTGACTCCTGCTCTGAATCCGCTCAGACTCTCTCATTGGAACGCTTGACTCCCGCCTTCACTCTGCCAATGGAACACACTTGCTCCAATAGGAACAGAAAAGCTTGCTCCGACTCCACCATTGGAATCCAACAATAGCTAGCATACCTGATAATGAAGCTTTCGCAGCTGCTCTTTGAAATTTCCTTCGGTCTTCTAGTGCAATTAATTTTTATATATATAGTTTATTATCTAGTTGTATAGTGCCATTCCTTTCTTGTCTACAAAAGTTTATTTTTTATGTGGGTAATCTGCACTGACATTAAGATGCACTACTTTTGTTCCTAAGAACTCTTGATTGCATTTTATACTGTACCACTAAGGCATCTAAGGTGAAAGCCTTAGATAAGATGCCTCATAAAACACAAAAAGTGACCATTTGTGTCAAAATGATCTGTTTAAAAAATCAAGCAAAGCAAAAAAAGCAACAGACAAGCCCCATGGCTCCATGAAGGAAAGAAGTGTTTATTTTAAGCGCTCGTTTTCTTTGTTATACACAATACAGTGATGCTACCGAGGACTTCTGATTTGGAGCAATTTTTGGAGCAGCAAAATTTCCGTTTTGGAGCACTTTGGAGCAGCAAAATTTTCATTTTGGAGCAATTTGGAGCAGATAATTTTGCATCTGGGAGCACTCTGGAGCAGGGAATTTTACATCCTGGAGTGCACTACAGAAGCATATTCCAATAACATTCAAGCACCGGAATATTACTATGGGGCTCTTATGAAGGCTAGAAATATTTCGATTCATTGCAAATCTCATGGAAAAAAATCATCTCAGGAGAACTCCATACTTCACTCGCTAATGAAAAAATAAGGGCTCATGCAGTTGAGTCTTCTGGATTAACCTCTTCAGCGATTATTTTCGACACTAGCAAATAAACAGAATACAGTAGAACCCCGCTGATACGTTTTTGAAGGGACCGTAGGAAATAAACGTAAGAGACGGGAAACGTAAGAGCCGAAAAACAGGAAAAACGGCAAAATATTTAGTGGTACAGAATTTTATTTCAATTTTTACGAGCAGCACGAAAATTGGCGTGCTCAGCCGCGATTTAGTCGATGGATAGAAACGCGGAGCTTAGGACGGCCTTATCCACAGAAATGTAATCAACGTATGTGATTTTTTTAACACCAACAGCTGTAGGCATGAAAGAACTAAGCACACGCAATCACGACCGGCGCGGCGAGTCCTACCGCGAACCGCACGCACGACCATGCGAGCTCCAACCAGCTCGAACTCCTCCCGTTCTCCGACAAATAACGATGATGATGAGTCTACGCCAACGCGATGGCAGAAGTGAATGCCAATCTCGAAGGCCTTGCTTTCGCAAGCAATTACGTCATACACGCCATGTTTGTGCAATGCAAATCTCAGAGGCTATGCTTTTGTCAATAGTAAATGCCAATCTCGAAGGCCTTGCTTTCGCGAGCAGTTACGTCATAGACGCCATCTTTGCAATTTGAATCTCGAAGGCCATGCTTTTGTTTGCATCAATTGAAAGATTCTGTTGCTTGCGCCTCTCATGCGGCTAATATTACGGTCAAACGAGGCCAAGCTGCGTGAAAATGCACCATGGCCGCTCTCTTTGGTAGTCACTCGGTCGGCTCCGGGCGCACTTTGCGACGTATCATACGGGAACGGTCCGACAGTTACGACATAACAGCGGGGTTCCCAATACATTGTATCCTATGGGAGCTATGCCGGGACCGGCGGAAAACGACGTAACAGCCGGGAAAACGCAGCAGTGAGGAACGTAACAGCGGGGTTCTACTGTACCAGTTCAATAAAATTGCACTTTCTGAAATAACACTAAATACATCTATGTGGTTATCAGCAGACATTGTAGACAAACGCCGTGATGTACAGCAGTGCCTCAATGCCAAAGAGCCACACTGTCCCTAATGCATTCCCCTAAGAAAACTCCAAGGCGAAAGCCAGGTTCTTTTTCTTCTCGATCGACGGGTTGATCCTCCCCCTCCTTCTCTGCAAGCTTTCTGCACCTCACCTGGTTTTGCGCTAGCTCCATGATAGGCGCACCGATTACGGAAGCAGTGTAAAGCGACGATGTTGTGATGGCGTCATCACGTGACATCACAATATATGACGCCATGATGACGTCACAAGTTTTGGCGATCTACGACGTGATGATGACGCCATCACATTATTATTTTTTGCATCAATCGATTGACGCCGCCGACGGTCAATTTTCGTGTTTGATAAAGCATCTGATGCTTTCGCAATAATATTGCATATTGAACGTTAACAACCTGGCCTTACATACCAAACTGTCCTCCACCATGTCACCTCCTTGCCATGCGCGAAACAGCTTCGCTTATCATTCACTTCACAGAGTGAAATGGCTCCTCAACTTTTTTTTACATGTTTATTGTGATAACAATTACATGGAAGCTCTCCGCGTATTTTTGTCGTCGCCATTGCCGTAATTTTCTGTATAAAGACCAAATTAATAACATCACCACGCGCATTCTAGCTGCGGGTAAAAGCTCGCGAGTGCTGGCGATGAAAGTGGCTGAAGCGGAGATTAAGCTAGCCGGCCGTCTGTCTCCGTCGCACGGACAGCGCATGAGATAACATCTTCCCGCGTGCAGGCCTGCCGTCGATTGCTCATCAAACAGAGAGGAAACGCCCCACCCGTCTTTCGTAAGGAGCATGAAAGGGCGCCAGAGGAGCGGGGAGGGGACCGCATCGTTTGAAGGGCGCAGTCGCTTGCGCGCGAGCCATCTCGAGGCATCAGGAGACGGCTCGTAAACTAGCTGTGCTCTCAACACTTACTTCGTGTTTAGAGAACTCAGAGCAAGAAAACGTTTCGGTTCCTGGAGCGGCCATAGTCCCTTAAACCAGTGTTTTGTTGAGTTACGCGAGATCGGATCCAAAAGAGTTAGCTGCTAGCCTTACTTCGTTTAACAATACAATTTGTTGGTATCGCATTCATTGCTTCGCCCTTAACCGAAACTGAGTTTTTTTACCCGTCAGCTATTGACCCCCGAAAGCGAGGGGCGGACGTGTAACATGGGGTAGCCGCTTCACTGTGGGCCGTCAGCGACGGGCCCGCTACTGACAGCTGCGTATTTGCGGCTGCTCCGACCAGGAGATATGCTTTTATTAAAGGGGTACTGACACAAAATTTCGCGGCCGAGATAGCCAGCTGGATCGATTTTCGTGTACGTGCGTGTACCATCTGCAAAATATCGACTGCGAATAAAGCTTGGAAGGTATTTTATATGAATTTTGAAGTTCGCGTGCGCGATCCAGCATTATAGGCCGCACCTATTGCATTGACACCCTCGGAGGTGACCCGAGGTGACCCCCCTACTTCCCCTACGTAACCGTTGTAGCCGGTACAACAAGTTATGATGACGTCGTAGCTGCCATTTCTGTTTTGACGCGCTCGCCGCTGCGCTGTTGGTGTCTCAAGAAAATTGTCGCCAAGAGACGACGATGAGGAGGACGACGGCAACGAGGACGGTGATGGCGACGACATCGCGCAGCACGTGCGGCAAGCGTGCGAATGCGAGGAGACGACGCGAACAGCGCGGAAGTGCATCACACTTCTGTGTGCTGACGTGATCGAGCGCTGCAGCCGCTAGGTGGTGATAGTTGCACCCGGAGGTTTGTCGTTTTTGAAACCGAAACTGACACTGGTCGATAATGAGGAGCCTGTAATTAATTATCTGTCGCGCGCTGCAGCAAACGATCTGCCGTGTTATGACTAAGAGGCCCCCAGCAACACATTGCAGCAAAATAACGCGAGGCCAAAATTTTTGTGTCAGTACCCCTTTAATGAGATGACATTTTTAAAAAGCAAGCAAAAAATTCGAATTGGAACCCTAGCACGTAAGCTCGAAAGGGCAGGGCCTTTTAGGGGGTATTTACCGCAGAGTGATTAAACTTGGACGTGCTGGTATAAGCAATTTTGAAAAAGCTCTTCCGAGTGAAGATCCATGGATAAAGTATATCCATAGTCCCTCAATACTTTTTTATGGTCACGAAACTTCGGGCCAAGTTTGGTATAGGGACATAGTCTCCCGCCAGGGGCGTTAGTGCAGACAAGGGGGCTTTCATCGCGGCCGCTTAAACGGCTTTTTGGTGCGTCAAGAGGTTTCCGTGGCGGCGACTCGCTCTGGTGGCTTCACGGACATATTTCCGTGGCTTTTTTATATACTAATCACCCATCGCGTATAGGCAGCGTACTCGTATCTGCGCGTAGCGGCCATAAATGTCTGTTCGGTTGCGGCAGTGTTCTATTCCTTTCGATCGCGGCGATATCGGCGTGCAGCCACGCCCTGCACGCTGACTGCTCGGTCATGCCTTTTTGACGCTTTTTATTTTCCACGAGGCTGTAGCCGACGTCAGTGGAAGAGCCGCGACCAACACAGCCGTACGCACGACTGGCGTGAATCCCGTCTCTTCACCCAAAAACATACTGACGCGCGCAACTTACGCGATGATACTTTCTCCCGGCGATTTATCCATGCTTTGAAAAAAGACTTAGCTTAAATTCCTCTGAATATACATGACCGAGTTAAACGTTACTGGTACATTTCCGTGCGCCACCGACGCTCGGCGTAGGAAATGCCACGTTAGAGAAAAAAATTGTAGACGGCCCATGCGTCGCTAAGTTTTGTCTCGGGCAGACTCACGTACAAAACTCTGAAGTGAATATCACAACAATATTGTAATAATACGAGCGAAAACTCTGATAACACTCTTTTACCAGCCTCGGTGGCTAAGCAGCTAAGGTGTGCTGCTAAACATGCTTGTTGAAGCGCTCGCATTCCAGGGAGATGAGGCGCAAAAACATGTGTACTTAGATTTACAGGCGCATTGCAGAGCCACATGGCGTAGTTTCTTTTTTTTATTTCTTGCAAAATGGCTAAGGACCCTTGCACTATGCTAAGTGCCAAGCGATTGTATAATGTATTTTCCCAGCCATGCTCTACAGCAGCTTCTTTCACTTGGACGAAAGTTGAACAAGGGTCTTGTGCAGCTGTTTGATCTAGAGGAAATATTCAATCCTTTTAGCACCTTATTAAAAGGTGAAAGCCAGTGGGCTTCATCTACTCTATATATTCATAACAAACAGTAAATTGCTGGCTATAATCATTTTATTTTGAAAGCAGAAACTGAAGGCAAACAGTGAAGAACTTAGCAGCACAAACAACTGTTCCGAAGCGCTGCACACAGCCTCCTCTGTTTTGCAAGCTTTGTCCTCAGCCTTGTTTACCGTCGGCATACTTTCTGCAGAACAAAGGGAAAAACACAAAGGTTTACGAAATCCATCACGTTTGCTCAACTTGCGTTATAATCAGCGTGCCGAAGAACACAGAGAGAAAGCCGCGTAAAACTGCGATATTTACCATGATTTACTGCATCCAATTCGTCGGAGATGTCCACGCGGATCCTCTGCACAGCATCTTCCCCACTGGAATCCTCCGAAGACTCCCAACGACGCTTGACCGGCTGCCTGTGAGGCAACTGCCGAGGTGCCGGCTTCTTTTTGGCCAAGTAAGCCGGGAGACATTCAAATAATCGAGGTAAAGCGCCGGCCCTCAGCTTCACTCTTTCGCGCGGCAACCTCTTCTATAACGCATTCTTCTTCGCGAATAATGTCCTCGTTATAGAAATGTTTTTCGCATGCTCGAACGTTTGGTGAACTGTACGAGAATGCGCCCGTTTCTTTACGTGGTACCGGCCGCCTCCACTGCTCGCGGCTTTCGGGGTCGCTGGGGAACACAAACAACGATACTTTTTCAGCGGTTCCTATAGCCGGAGCGACAGTGCGGCACACAGCATGTCTTTGTCATCGTTCGTGAAGCTGCCGCTAACTATTTGTCGCATACTAAAATGGTCACAGGCACACACAGCACCGCACACACGCGATAAAACGACACAAACAAAGCGAACACAGCACGCCGTCGCCGCGCTGGCCTTGACGAGCGCCTTGTTCGCCGGAGCGACCGTGCGGCACGCAGGACGTCTTCTGCATCGTTCGTCACGTTGCCGCTGAGTATTCGTCACGTTTGAATACGATAAGACGCACAGAAAGCACCGCACACACGCGATACAGCACGACACACAAAGGCAAACACACCACGCCGTCGCCTCGCCGACTGCTTCGACGAGTGCCGCGGGTGCCCCCCTAACACTGGTGGCGCCGCACCGCGGTCAAAGTTGGCGGCACACAAAGCTCTCCCATAGAGTGACAGGGAAGTTTCGTGACCAGTAAGAAGTATTGAGGGACTATGGTATATCTGAGGAAAAGTGTGAACGCGTTTCCAACGTTCGCGTGCTCTTCCATAAAAGCGAAGCAAGGAAAATTCGATAATGTTCCATATATATACTGCTACCGATCCCAGATTTTATTCCGCGATGTCCGGAAACAGAAGTGACAGACATTTTAGCAGCACACATGTAGTTATTACTGAACATTGCTTTCCTTACGCGCGCCGTGCAACGCTTGAAACGAGCTTTCAGCAGCGTTTCTAGAACAGACGACGTCCGCCGATGAATCGCCGTCACACTTTCTCGCTACCGATAGGCCTAGACGTCACGAGCCTCTGCTGAGAGCGCGTTTTGCTGTCGAGCCGACTTGCAGAACAGGAGCTGCGTCGGCACCGTGGATGGCATCGTGGCTTACTCGGGACGCACGCGCGAGCGCTATTTATTCAGCAGAATAATTCTTGGTCCATGGTTGCGACTTTGGCAGCCCCAAGATCAAGCTGCACATGTTCTGACGCGCCAGCCGTGCGATTGCCGGTGATAGACGCCCCCAAACGCGAGACTTTGGTGCAGTTTGGCGCAATTTTCGTCGATATTATCAGGATGGCGCAGTAATACAATTTGGCGCACCTTGGCGCAGTTGGCGCAGGAGTGGAATCACTGACAATATTAATGAGCACTAACAGACAATAATACCAAGGAAAGTATAGGGGATGTTTTTAGTAGTAAATGTAAGGTAAATGTGAAGAAAGAAAAGTGGACGAAAAGATAGCTTGCCGTGGGCAGGGACCGAACCTGCGACCTTCGAATAACGCGTCCGATGCTCTCCCCCCATCCACTTTATAGGGTATATAGGGCCATCCCCCCATCCACTTTATAGGGTATATATGTACAGTCAACCACAAAAGCTTGCGGACCACGCGAGCGCGTGCCAAACTGCTTGTCCGCGCCACCTAGCGGCGCGCCATCTACCGTCGACCGCAGCGCTGGGCCGGAAATGGGTCTTATTGTTACTGACTGGCTTTTCAATTTTCCACTGCCACGAAGCGCATTGTTAGTTCGCAGTTTTCACGCAAAGCGCTTATCTGCAGTATGACCGTCACACTTCTACTTTGATAGCAGGATCGAAGCTATCACGGCGTGCCGTTGGGTAGGTATCACTTTGTGAGAAAGATTGCGACTGATAACAGTTATACTGATAGACCGCGGCTGCCAAAGAGCGCGTCTCGTGAAAAAGTGAAAGGCGAAAAATATTTGTGCCCAGTCAAAAAACAGACAGGCCACCGATTAAGGGAGGGATGCGTCTCGGGCGCTGCGCTGCTGTCGATCGCCGCTGACGTAGCGGAAATGTCGCGAAGAGGCTCTTGGCCACGCGCTCGCGTGGTCCGTAAACTTTTGTGGTTGACTGTACATTTAAACGTGGGAGCATCAGTCAGCGGCGCCAGTAGCCATGACAGCGAGTGTGGAACACTCGTTCACGTGCTACGTGACGCCAACAGGCAGAAAAAGAGTGTTCCACACTCGCCGTCATGGCTACTGGCGGCGCTGACTGACGCTCCCACGTTTAAATGTACATACAGTAGACTCCCGTTAAGATGAACTCGAAGGGACCGTGGCTTATCAGAAGTGCCCCCAAAAAGAGACATGCTAACATGCCAAGTGCGTCTAAATATGTTACACTCAAACCTCGTTATAACGAACACGGATATAACAAATTATCGGTTATAACGAAGTAAATGAAGAATAGTCTCGTCATAGCTACACTGTTACAAATAAACGTTTATAACGAACTTTCGGATAAAACGAAGTTATTTTCGTGGCAGATGCAACTTTGTTATAATGAGGTTTGAGTGTACTTGAGAACACTGAATGGTGTAGACTTACAATGGGGGAAAAAAGACAAAACGCATTTATTTGGCTCAGCTTGATAAAAACTATGCCTTGAAGTATAGTATTTAAACGAATCGTACGAGCACCTGATTTCGCGGGTTCAAATATAAAAAAATTTCATGAAGCTACTGCTACCACATCTTAATGATGAAACTGTAGCACGCTCCTGTGTTGACGATTACACAAAAAAGAGAGAAAGAAGCACAATTTTCCTTCAAATAATGTATATTTATTGTCCTGGCAGTTCCCTTTCTACTGTGAGCCTGTTTTGCTGGCTCTAAGATCACTTCTAGATACGGCTTGGTCACGTGCTGTTGCCTTGACAAAGTCATGACAGGCTGAGTTGCTTAAGGAAGTCTGCAAGGTTTTCTTCGAGGTTCGGATATTGTCCCGTTTTCGGCCCGTAGTAACTTTTCCTGATCGACGTGTAGCTGAAGATATCCCATTGCGCCATTCAGGGTCACAAGCCTCGCATACACGAAAAAGACACGACACAGCTATATTCAGCGTGCGAAATAGCCCTCCTTTGTCGTGCACTTCCATAATCAAAATGGCTCATCACAATTTGCACCTCACGGGCAACAGATACAACGCGCACAGGTCCTGCGCGAACCAACGCGAACTGACCACAAATGTGCTCGGCCGCCAGTGTGTGATGGCGATGACAATGCACCTGACCCCTCTAACGGGAGTGCGCCGCAAACGTGGTTTTGGTTTCGTACTCGATTGTAATGCACAGACAATTTTTGTTCCCGTTGTCGCTTTCTCTTTGTTGTTTTCTTTTTTTCTTCACTTTCTTTGTGTGTGCCTCTCTGACCATGGCGGAGGGGCCCCAAGCTCTTGTGTTCTTCTGTTCTCCTTTGTACTCCAGCTGGGAAACCGAAGGGGGGGGAATACAAAAGGACACAATGGCTTGGGGGTCCCAGTTGTAAATTCCCCTACTCTTTTTGATGCTTTCTTTGCTGATAAAGCCCGCACCTCCCCCACCCACAGGCTACGGGTGAGGGGGATACCAGCTTTATCCGCTCGTTCTTTTTCGTTTATCTCGCGCCCTCTGCATCACGATTTTCTGATTTGCTTCACGTCCGTCTTTGCTCCGGGAAGCGCTTCTTTTTTGCTTTTTCTCGGTCGCCTGACTGCCCCACCAAGACTGCAGTGTTTGTTTCGCAGAATCGCCAGCGTTGTCGATCACCGCGAAAGTTCGTCTTAACAGAAAAGTACAGTCAGGCGCTTCGTCTTAAGCGAATTTTTTTTTGCATTGAGTCTATGGGAAACCAAACAAATGGTCCCGTGTTGTTCGGCATAAGCGAGAATTCGTCTTAACCGAGTTCGTCTTAACGGGAGTTCACTGTATATGCCCTATGAAGTGAACGGGGGATGACCGCCGTAGTAGCTCAGTTGGTAGAGCATCGGACGCGTTATTCGAAGGTCGCAGGTTCGGTCCCTACCCGTGGCAAGCTATCTTTTCGTCCACTTTTCTTTCTTCACATTTACCTTACATTTACTACTAAAAACATCCCCTATACTTTCCTTGGCATTATTGTCTGTTAGTGCCCATGGCTCCATGCATCATACAAAACACCTAACGTCCATTAAAGCACTACAAAGTAAAGAAGTAACTGAGAGTAATTAAAAAGTAACTGAAATTAGGAGTAATTTAAAGTAAATTAAAGTAATTAGCATAATTAGCTTTAACTGGAAATGATGTCAAACTAGTACAGATAGTAAAATAGTGCAGACGTAATGGCTTTTGCTATGAAGTCGTCTCAGCATGCGACAAAGGACCCCATGAATTTCGTAGAAGTGCCAAGATTGTTCACAGTGCTCTGAATAACCTCCCCAACTGTAATGGCTAAATGGCGCTGGGGGTATGAGCATAAATAGACGAATAAAAACTGGATGCAGTGATCAAAAGAGAGCATGAACACACACAAGACTAGTGTCCTTCACGTCCTAGCATCTAAGCACCGGCAAGAATCAGTACCCATACCTGGTGGGATGCCAGACTTGATGGATGCCTCGATGCTTGGGCCAGCCCCGACAACTGTCCAAGCAAAGACCTCGATGGTGTACCATGTGACGGGATGCAGGCCTTTCACGGTGGTCTCGGTCTCGTCAGCCGTCAAGTTGCGCAATATTGCCGACCCGGGATCATCTTTGATCCAGTACCTGAGGGTGTAGCCTGGAAAGGGGACAGGGTGCACCTTATTCAGGTGGGCAAGCTGCTTTTTGGGACCAAAACTTTCCAAAAAGATAAAAAAAAAAAAAGAATCGATTTTTCAGGTATATAATTTTTGGAGTTTGCCATTACTTACGCATAATCTCACCAATTTTCATACATCCTAGACCATTATTTTAGCCATAACAGCCTTTTAGGTCACATCAGCAACCAATGGTGTTTTGACCATTGCTATTTTCACTGCTTTGTAAGCAATAAGCTAACTCATGCAGCCTCTCATGGAAAAAAAAAAGAAAGACATGCAAAAAATTTTTAAACAGCCAAATCACAGCAGACCAAAGAGAGAGCCCATGATGAGGTGGACTTTCTCTTTCATGCAAAATCTGTTATGAATCGTTTGCTTTATCAGATGGGTTTGCTTGATCAGATGGACTCAATTATGCCACCTTACACAAATTCAAGTCCAGTTTTCTGAATTCAAGTTTATCAGAAACGTCTTAAAGTAAAATATGCAGGATATCACTGCAGCAGTCCTCATAAGCTCTCCAACCTTTTACCAAGGTGCAGTGCTTTTACAGAGTTGATATACAAGCATTTACCAAGGTGATATTTAAACAATGCAATCATATAGCCCACTGCAGCAGTTCACGCAGCAATAACTATTCTAACAGGCACACATTTAAAAACAACCTTCACCACAAGCAAGGCATTTAACTAGGCTTGTGCGAATATTCGAGCTCTTCAAATATTCGAACGAATATCACAGTATTTGAATTCACTTCGATTCGAATTTAAATTATTGGAAATTTCGAAGTATTCGAAATGAACGAATAGGTGTATATTAGTCAGCATGTAACCCCCCTGTAAAGGTGGTTTCACTGCAGTGGAGGAGTGCTACACCGTGAATGTACCTTTCCAGAAAAAATCCGCACTGCAGCGAAGCCCGTTTTCAAGGTTAAATGAACATGTTACCCTCGCATCGATTCATCATTTTTTAAGTTTAAAAGCTTGGTATACCGGCTTATATGCTCCAAGTACTATAGTAAATTTTAAAACGTAACATATGTTACAGGTTATCACTTGCATTCTACCGAAAGCCAAATCCTGCCACTATTCAAGGTTGCTTCCACTTCCTTTGAACCAAAAAGTATGACATTTGCACATGCGTTGTTACAATTTAAAGAAAAAAAAGCATTGTGCAGGTTGGTTGGGTCATGACAAATATGGTAATTTTTCTTTATAATATGTGATATATACTATTCGAATTCGATTCAAAATTATTCGACCAAAATCACCATTCGCTTCGAACCTAAAATTTACTATTCGCACAAGCCTACATTTAACGCAAAAAGCCAACGCCTGAATACATGGAACACTGACCCAGCAAAACCCCATTAGATTCCTCGGTAGGTGTCCACAGCACCCGCACTGAGACATCCAGAATGTTGTCGAACTTGAGCAATTTCACTGGCCCAGGTACTGTAAAAACATCACAGGTCTAAGCTGTCAGCAAAGAAGACACAAGGATAATAATAGAAACAAGGCACAGTTAAGCTACTAACAACATAACCACTTCAAAGCTTAATTTTAATTTGTTTGGTATGAGAAAAGGTCTGCTGAAAAAAGAGAAAAGCAACCAAATTTCACATAAAAACATTAGTGTCCGTGCATCAGAACAATGTACAAGTTTCAAAACAATTTTTCTCATATCCAAGTCATTTGAATGCCAACAAAGTCACTGAAACTTGCTAGACTGACCCCTTGCTTCCTTTAGAACGCAATAAAGTCCTTCTTTACAAAGCAACAATTCACCTGGTAGTACATATTAGTGCATGGAGGTACTAAAGGAAATACCGGAAAAGGAAATTGGCAACCATCCGATTGTAGCACAAAGCCACAAGGAAATCTGTACGGATTTCTCAGAAAGAAAGCTTCTTAGTGTCCCTGTCAATTTCCCTTTCCTAAGCCTTCCGGCACGTTGCCGGATTCTGCAGAACTCATTTGCAATAGTATGTGTTCATGTGCTTCGAGTTGTCAATTAATTCGACCTCGCGCTGCCAATTACTAGCTCACTGGTTAGCTCAATTAGAGCGACCGTCCTGGAAAGGCATTGGTCCCGGGTTCGATCCCCAGAACAGGATGCATTTTTCGGCAGCTAAGAAGCTTTCTTTTTGAGAAATACGTGCGGATTTTTTTGTGGCTTTGTGCTACAAAAGGGTGATTGTCAATTTCCCTTGCTTAACCCTTCCGCACCTTGCGGGATTCCGCAGAACTCATTCGCAATAAAGGAAATACGACTACTACCGACTAGAGGTGAGCTCCGCCGCCGCCGCCTGTTTTTGATCACGCCGCTCACGCCGCCGCTGAAGCCCCAAGAGAAATCACACCGCCGCGCAATAATTGCGGCAGGCCGCCGTTAGTCTTTTCTTTTAATTCGAATGGGGAATCTGGAAATAAAATACAGCACTTCGCCGGAGGAGCTCTTCTCAATGTGTCCATGTAATGAACTGTCCAATTCAGCGGCCGCTGAATAGTGGGGGCTCGGCGAGAAGCGCACCCCGTTTCCGGTTCTTGTTCTGCAGTGCCATCACGACATCACGAAGCTTTCAAACACTATCGACAGGGGCATAGCCGGGGGGGTTGTGAGGGGTTGAACCCCCCCCCTTGAAATTTTTCAGTTTTGCTTGCGTATATATACACGTACACATACAAACGCATGCACAAACATACATAAAGTATGGTTGAACAACACCCCCCCCCCCCCCCCCCCCCCCCCCCCCCCCCCCCCCCCCCCCGGAAAAAAGGTACTGCGTAACTCGAGCAGCAACCGTGAACTTTGACTATAAGGGCGCGGTCGAGAACGCTAGCACGCGCGCTTCGGGAGACATCCCCCTGCGAATGGCTCGTATACCTTCTACGCGCTGTGATCTCACTGCTTTGAGCTCGGACCACTGATACGACAAACTGACCGAAAGCCGGTTCCCTACCGGGGGCAGCCGTATTTCCATACACCAGCGTTTCGTAGAGTTAAGTGAGATGGGAGCACAAAAGTTAGCGGCTAGCCCTCGTTCATGTAACATTACGGCGTGTACTTATCGCACTCAGTGCTGCAAAGGACGACGCTTGCTGTAGACTCCACGTCGTATTTTAGCATTACACGCTGTTGGGCTAGCTGTCGCATTGCATAGAAATGTATATAGTCAAGAGTTCAACGAAAGTTCATCTGGTCAGGTAACATGATGATGAAGTTGTGGCCACTGACAATTTTGAGGTGAAAAAACAAAGGAGAGATGTTTCGGGCACCTTACGTCCTGAAATAACTCTCCTGTGTTTTTTCACCTTGACTTGGTCTACATCAGAAATACATATGCAGAAGGACAAACATGGGAAGCTGTGAAGAAGACCTCAACCAACCTTCACCTCAATGTCACCTCAACCGACCCTCATCAAAAATGCAAAGCCCATGTGCACCTACTAGCTTTCATGGTGGATTCATAAACAAAGTTTTACTAATTATCTTGACTTAAGTAGGGGTGTGCGAATATTCGAAATTTCGAATATTTTTCGAATAGTGTTTGCTATTTGATTCGATTCGCACTGGAATTTTACTATTCGAACTATTCGAACTTCCCAAAACAAATACAGTCAACGTCCGACTGAAAGTGACCCCCTTCAAATTTTTCAATATGCTTCACCTCATTACACTCTCGTTATTGCGGCAAAGCTGCCTTTCACGCTACGTTACGGTCGAATTTTGCCAAGACACAGTCAACGTCCGATTGAAAGCAGGGCTGGGCAGTATCGCGATACAAGAGTATCGCGATAGTATTTCAGAGATACTTTTGAGTATCTGTATTTCTGTATCGAGATACATTTGAAAAATGTATCTATCTCAGTAGTGAAATACATTTACGATGTATCGCCTGTATCGCGATACTATGCTGGACACGGGTATCTCGTTACATTGTTTTTTTGTGTCGAAAATGAGTTGAGGCGTGTTTCCAACGGGGGAATGGGCGTTTTTTTTTTTCTTTTTGTTGCCAGGACAAGCAAAAGCGCGCCGCCGGTAGCCGACAGATAGGGTGGCGATGGTTTCCGCTCAAGCACAGAATGGTCCATGTGGTAAAGCGCGCGACGCCGTAGACGGCAGAATCGCGGGGGCAGTGTTGTCGGCCTCTGCCAACAAAGGTCGCTGTCTCTCAAGGTCAGTGCAGCACGCCTAACTTTTTCCGGGGGTGGCAAGCTATTACTTCGCGACCCCCCCACGCGGCTACGCCTTGGAACAGACTTTGCAATGCTTCGCATGCATTTAGTTCTCAAAGCGGCGGCACTTCCAAAAGCAGTTCCCGTAGTCGCGGTGGAATGGACTAGAAGATGGCTATCTTTGACGCGCTTTCAGCCCTCTCTCCAATGTCAGGGTGCGTTCCTAATTGATTACATGCGTGAAACGGTCGTTTTTGTGGTAGCAGGCTCCCCCCACCGCCGGAGCCGACTTCGCCTGTTGCGGCTTTCTGAAATGGGTGCTGGTAGCGTCGGTGGTGGTGACAACTTCATTGAAGCCCACAGGGTCAGATGGCTTAGGATTCCGAAGATGGGGACAGACTTCGGATTCTGAACAGTCAGAACAAACCAAGTGAGGGCGGAAGCGTTTCGGTATCTAGATGAACCGAGAAGAGATATCGCCACGCTGCAGGGCAATCGGCTATGAAGGCGATATTTATTCACTATAACACGAATTTGTGATCGCCTTCAGCGGGTAGGCAGACTTTTCTTTGGTGAGTCTTGTGTGAGGCTGAACCGACGCTGTTAGAAGACAGCCTATTTGAGATGCTCACACAGCAACCTTCTCAGCAAAGCAGATCTTATGTGCAAAGTAAATGCATACTTTTTCTCAATTCACTGGTGTTCATTAGCGATTCGAGTGATTTGCTTAAAGGTGCTATTTCTAGCAGAGCTTAGTTTGTTCGCCAAGTATGTCGATTTCGGTGTCCAATCCTTGTTACTGTTGCTGTGAAATAGTGTATTTTTATTTCAATTGATACTTGTAATTATGTCATTATTGCTAATTATGTACTTTGTCCACCCCCTCCCCTGCAATGTCTTAATGGCGCTGAGCGTACTGTAATAAATAAATAAATGAACTGAACGTTTCGTTGCGCTGTAACTTTATTTACAACATTATGCTGCATTAATAAGTGTTTGCGTAGTATGAGCATCCTTGAAATAAAAAAAGTATTCCAGTATCTGTATTGCTGTAACTGTATTCTGGAATACTTTTTTCATCTTATTGCAAAAGTATCTCCGAAATATCCCATTACGTTATAAGCAAATGTATCTCAGTATCTGTACTTTAGGCTTCCAGTTCATGTATTTCGATATCTGTATTCCGGAATACTTTTCTGGGTATCTCTGCCCAGCCCTGATTGAAAGTAATCCCTAGAATTTCTATATCCTTCACCTCAACACACCCTGGTATTGCGGCAAAGCTGCTTTTCAAGCTCCGTTACAGTCGAACTGCCAAGAGACAGTCAACGTCCGGTGGTCCCTAGATTTCCAAAAATATGCTTCACCTCATCACACCCCGATATTGCGGCAAAGCTGCCTTTCAAGCTCCGTTACGGTCGAATTTTGCCAAGACACAGTCGACGTCCGATTGGAAGTGGTCCCTAGATTTTCAATATGCTTCACCTCATTACACCCTGGTATTGCTTCAAAGCTGCCTTTCAAGCTCCGTGACAGTCGAACTTTGTCGAGACACAGTCAACGTCTGATTAGAAGTGGTCCCTAGATTTTTAATATGCTTCACCTCATCACACCTTCGTATTGCGGCAAAGCTGCCTTTTAAGCTCCGCTACAGTCGCAAATGTATTACCTAAAAAAAGAAAACGCTGGTTCCAACATGGAGATGAAAGATGTGGTAGAGTTTGGGGCTCAATTAATGCATTTCTGGGCCTGAAATTTGGGCAGGAAGTCCGAAAAATCGGACGCCGAAGCTTTTTAGCACCAAAATTTCAGATGTTCTTATATATCTACGTCTACGAGGCAGATTTGGAACTCCGGACTTGAAGGGAGCACACCCTTGACCGCCACATCAGTTGGGCTTCCACAGAAGTTGAAAGAGGAGAGTCTGAGGAAATGGCATCTTTGCCTATCACGTGTAAAGTGTTGTCGGCACCACTTGGTTGCACCAAATCATGTACATAAATATAATTCGGCCTCTACATTGCCTCATTCTTGATAAGACAACTATGAAACACCACCCCGCCAGTGCTTCAACCTGGCGAAAAGAAATGCTTTCATGTTGCTCTCTCATAAGAATATGCTTAGGAATCCTCTCTAACTTTTTTTTTCTGCTATTTCACTTCGAAGTATTCGAAAAATATTCGATTCGATTCGCACTCACACCTCAATATTCGAATTCGCTTCGCACCCAAAATTTTGCTATTCGCACAGCTCTAGACTTAAGACAAGGCAATGCTGACATCACAATTGTTCATGAATCCTGAGACTAGCACCATTTCTGTGATATACCTTGAAAATGTGCTACACTCCTAATGGAAATAGGCAGCACCTCCTTTCTGGACTTGTGCAGAAGTAAAAAGGCAGGTGCCTCTGCAGTGTTTTTTTGGTGGGAAGGGGCACCCATAAGCATAACAGCCCAGAGGTCAACACGATGATGCCCATGAAGCTCTCGTTAGAAAGGCCAGTAGGTCTAAGCTTCTTTCGTATAAAAAATGAGCCGAGCTTCTTTCAGCATTGTTCAGCATCCAGCAGACTGTCATCCTGCAGTTCTTTTCTCTCCCCAAATATTTCTTTTCCTACAAGTGCTGTAAAGGTCACTCTTATCAAGACGAAGCAAACGAGTGCAAAATTAACTAGAGACAAGACGAAGAAGGTTACAGGTCAAACACATAACCAACAATCAGAACAAGCGTATAACTACCAAAGGAAATGAGCATGGAATTAACAAAAGACAAGATGAAGAAGGCCACTGGACAAGTGCATAACACTGTCAGTTATGAGCTTGTCCTGTGGCCTTCCTTGTCTTGCGCAACTCTCATTAAGTTTGCACTCGTTTCATTCATAAATTACCAACTCGCCCAACAGTCTATTTTTCTAAGTTTCATCAAGCATCAGCATTACAAAAGCACATAAATCAAGTTGCTCAGAATGGTGTCTCACCTCCTTCGAGCGTGCACACCAGGATGCTGGGAGAGAAGACGCCCAGCCCCTTCTCGTTGTAAGCGGCCACTTCGATAGCGTAGTTCCGCCACACAATGAGATCTTCTAGGAGCGCGCGCGTCGTGGTCACGTTCTGCATGGACCAGGCGCTGGGGGAGTAGCCGGCCAGACGGAACTGGACCACTTATCCCAGCAGGCGACCGTTGCGCTTGCCCTCAAGCAGAGGCTGCCACTGGAGCATCACGGAGGTGGCCGACCGGGATGCGCCCACCACGTTCTGTGGCAGACCACCGGGGTGTTCGGGGGGCACAGACACCGGCTCTGTGGGACCACTGGGACTGCCCTCGCCCACGCCGTTCACGGCACTGACTCGGAACTGGTAGCTCACCTGAAACCAAACCTGGCTGTCAGCCTCTTTCCTTACTGTACAACAACGCACCGACTATACTACTCGATTACAACTTAAGAAAAAATGTAAGCTCCGCTCACAAAATCGCGCCACACCTGCCCTGCACCTGCGAAAGACGGCGTGCTAGCTGGTTTCTATTCAAACCAGAAGCACTTCTTTTTTTGTTTTTTTTCTTCTTCTTCCATAGCGTAAATTACTGAGACTGGAGATTGACATCAGAAAAAGGTAAGGATGTTTGTTTTGAGCTGCTTGAACCGAGCTTCTTTACTTGTGAAGGCATCTGGCAGTTCACAGGCACACGTGGTACAGAATCTGTACTTGTCACCTTTCCGCAAAGTCACAACTGAAATCTGGAAACACGCAACCCCCACGGCATAGGGCGTAGCGTACAAAATGCGGTGGCCAAGAAGGAGACGCAAAGGTTCTGGCTAGGCTGAACGGAAATGATTGCCGCAATTAAACTCAACGGTGGCCAGAGCGGCAAGATTGCAACACGCGGCGCTGTTTCTCCCAAGCACGCCGATATCGAGAGTGCAAAGCACAATGGGGGCCGCTTACTTACTGCCAGTCTGCCGGCCACCCCTCCTTTGGAAAATGGAATGTGCTCGACAGTCTCGCCGTCTCGTTATCGGAGCGCTCGTGCAGCACCACGGCTCCAGCCACCGTTCACATTTGGCAATCTTTTTCTGTTGAGACTGTACCTTTTACCTCGCCTTCTTTCGGAACGGTGGCGAGCGCTTCTCGCGGCCAGCCTTCGCCCAGATGCTAAGTGCCTAGAATGTACTCAGCGGTATATGCGATATGGCTACAATGAAATAGAAGTGTGGTGGCGAGTGCTCTTCCGCAGCACCGCCACAGCAGGAAAGGCTGACGTACGGGCATGACTTAAAAAAAAAGAGAGGAAAAAACCCGCCTCTGCTGTGGTGGCCACTTTTCAGGAAATCCGAGAGGACATTCGTACAATCGGGAGATTAGGTGCAAATTCGGGAGTCTCCCGGATAATTCGGGAGAGTTGACAGGTATGGGTTTTACATGCCAAAACCACGATATGATTATGAGGCACGCCGCAGTGAAGGGCTTCTGAAATTTCGACCATCAGGTGTTTTTTAACGTGCACTGATTTCGCACAGTACAGGGGCCTCTAGCATTTCGCTTCCATCGAAATACGACTGCCGCAGCTGGGATCGAACCTGCGACCTTCGGGTCAGCAGCCGAGAACCATAACCGCTAAACCACCACGGCAAACTCATGCAAATTATCTGTGGGAGAGACAGCAATGACTGCAGGCAGAGCTGACTTTTTTTTCTTACGTGGTATCCGAGTACAGTAGAACCCCGCTGATATGTTTTTGAAGGGACCGTAGAAAATAAACGTAAGAGACTGGAAACGCAAGAGCCGAAAAACAGAAAAAACGACAAAATATTTAATGGTACGGAATTTTATTTCAATGCTTACGAGTAGCACGAGCAGCACGAAAACCACGAGCACGCCAGCGGGGTTCAGTAATAAAGTTGGTAGTTTGCGCCCGTCGTCTGTACGTCTCTTCTGTTGTCCGTGTTTTTAGCGCAGCCATGAACCAAGTTACAAGCTTGCACCAACTGGCCCAAATGAAAGCATTACTACGATCTAGTCGACGGATAGAAACGCGGAGCTGGGGACTGCCTCATCCACAGAAATGTAATCAACGTATGTGATTTTTTTAACACCAACAGCTGTAGGCATGAAAGAACTAAGCACACGCAATCACGACCAGCGCGGCGAGTCCGACCGCGAACCGCGCGCACGACCATGCGAGCTCCAACCCAGCTCGAACTCCTCCCGTCCTCGGACAAATAACGATGATGATGAGTCTACGCCAACGCGATGGCAGAAGTGAATGCCAATCTCGAAGGCCTTGCTTTCGCAAGCAGTTACGTCATAGACGCCGTGTTTGTGAAATACAAATCTCAAAGGCTATGCTTTTGTCAATAGTAAATGCCAATCTCGAAGGCCTTGCTTTCGCGAGCAATTACGTCATAGACGCCATCTTTTCAGTACGAATCTCGAAGGCGATGCATTTGTTTGCATCAATCGAAAGATCCTGTTGCTTGCACCTCTCATGCGGCTAATGTTACGGTCAAACCAGGCCAAGCTGCGTGAAAATGCACCAATGACCGCTCTCTTCGGTAGTCACTCGACCGGCTCCGAGCGCACTTCGCGACGTATCTTACGGGAACGGTCCGACAGTTACGACGTAACAGCGGGGTTCCCAATACATTGTATCCTATGGGAGCTATGCCGGGACCGGCGGAAAACGACGTAACAGCCGGGAAAACGCAGCAGTGAGGAACGTAACAGCGGGGTTCTACTGTATAGGCTTATGCAAATACCACTTCACTGGTTTGAAGGAAACTCTAAGTTAATGGTGATTAGTACAGAATAACTTTGAAGCAAAAACGACATGCACCAGGAAGCAATTCTTGTCCCTCATATGGGGGGGGGGGTTCTCTTATGTGCAGCATACCATGTTCTGATCAACTCCTATTTCAATGTAGGTACACTTGTGTCTCTTACACCCAACTGTCTGTTAGATCAGTCCCTGTTACAAAGGGATTCAACTGTAGTAGCAGTAGTATTTCAATAATACTAGGGTGCAAGTTATAAGTGGTAAAATATGTTACGTCTTAAAATTTCCAATACTTAGTCCATATAGCGTCTCTTTAAACTTTTGACAGAGGATCACTCTAAGTGCAGGTAATATGCACACCTAACCATGAAGCGTGGCTTATTCGCAGTGCTAATATATTCCCCTGACTGGGTGGTTTCACGGTAAAGCGGCCCACATTGCAGTGAAACCACCTCTTCAGGCGAGTTACATGCAGTAAGATAAGTGCTGGGGTGGTTTGGGTCGGGCAGGTGGCCTTGCTGCACACCCCCCTCCCCCTCTGCTGATGCCCATGGTAGTTACTGCAATCAAGTATGCGAAAGGTCACACTACTTATTTAGAGGGTTGCTGTAGTAAACATTTCTGATGCACCACTAAACTCGACACATTTCTGTTGCACTACTAAACCCAACTCACAACTGTACAAGGTATTACTAGCAAGTTACTTGCAGAGGGCTTGAACTGCGAGACTAGGACAGAGGTTGCCTCCGCAGAGATGTTCGAAAGGGCTGTTGTCCAAGGAGCCAGAGAGTCGACAGTCACTGCAAACACACCACATAAAACATGTGAAGACGACCAGCGTGCAAAAACATCAGGCATGTGGTATGGCATGACCTTGCAAGCGTATATTCTGCAGAGGCTGCAAAACAAAGCTTTAACAGTAGACCCAAGACGTAAACAAATTCTTTGAAGACACACAATAGGGTCCAAGCGACATGGCAATGTTTGCACAACACATGGGATGTGATCACATAACAATGTTTAGCAATCACACTTTAGAAAGTAAATACGTGCATGTGCTTGCAAACCACACAACAAAACAAAACATGTTGCAATGTGCGAGACAAAGAAAATGAAAAAAATAAAGCAACAAAAAGCTCATAACTACGATGTGATGCAAGTCAAGTTCTGGCAAATGTGTAACTTCAAACAAATAAAGCAGGTGCTTGTTCATGCTAGCAAAGTTCACAATAAAGCAACAAGTATGCTCAAAACAAACACAAACGAAAGCAGTAAGAGCAGTACAGCACACTGACGAGCAACAAAAGCTGCTAGCACTGTACTCACGCCAAAACACGTCTTCTGTTGATGCAGCAAATTTGAAAAAAGGGACAAGAAAGAAGGAACAAGAAGAAAAAACAAACCAATTAGTCGCTGTTTATCACCTCTGACTGAGCAGTGATGCATAATGAGGCGCGGAAAACGACAGACAACAGATAAAGCAACTGTTATACTAAGCTTAAGTGTTACGGTATTTACTTGAACCATGATCACACCACAATCTTGGATGATCTTGCCAGTGAGTACTGTGAAGACTGAGTGTCATCAAATAAACGCTACATAAGACTACATTGTGCAAGGCACTTGAGGCACATAATGGATCACGAGCACCGACAGCAGTGACGTCGTACTACTTGTGCAGTAGTAGCAACTGACACTTGAAAATGCGTCAGCATCTGCACACAGGAGGTGTCAGATTAATTCTTTGCCATGTAGTGAGGAGTCTCTCCTGGACTTTTCATTCAGAACAGGAAGGGTGCCTTCACTGCAGCATTGCAGATGGACAGGAAGGAAGCAGAAGGGGCACACTGCACACAACCTCCATCGTGGCATGTCCTTCATCGTCATACAACAATCACATGCAGCCCCACGCGGTATTCAGCTCAATCCGACATTTTTTTTGCTCTCACATCACTTGTGAGCAGTAATGAGTATGCAGCAGTATTACCTAACTGTAAATGAACGAACTGCATACAGCAAAGAAATACAGTCTGGTCGGTCTTTGAGGATTTGTGCATAATGGCAGAGCTGTAGATTAAACAAGGCAAACGTACAGGCAGGACAAGTACTGCTTGCACACCAACCATTACTCTGTGGTTTATGATTGTGCAGCAGAAGGATATTTGTCTGGTCATTGTCGCTGATGATTATAGACCCCAGCATTGAAGCATACTCGTGTTATGCATGCTTTTAGTGATCAAGACAACAGGTAGATATCACAGGCCTTCACAATGAACAATGAAAACAACATATGCGTGAGTGCAACTTCAGTGGCAATGTTGAAGGTTAGGTTAGGTTCTGAGTCCTGTGTCTACTTGTCCGTGTTTCCTTTTGCGTTGTTTTCCCTATACATACGTACCAAGTGGCTCGCATTCAGATGCTAGTAGGTTAAGTTAGGTGGGGTGGCCCGTGGACAGAACATAAAAGTTCTGGAGCCCTTGCCATATCAGAAAAATTTGGGCGAGCGAAGCTTGGCACCGAGTGCCTGACGCACAACTTTTCTTTCTATCACATTGTGCAATGCTCCCTCCTGCTTTCTTCCTCCATGCTGGGAATTGGACCTTCATCCACGTGCTTAGCAGCACAACACTTCAGTTGCTACAGGCAAGAACAATGGTCATGCGTTCATACCCAAGCAATGTGAAATGACAAGTCATCAATAAAAGATACGGCATCAATTGCCGTATCAGAAATGGCTGATCGCCAGCAAGCTCACAATCAGGAGAGCTATTGGAAGACTGTGCATACAAATGTGCATGTGACCGGCACACTTTCGAAGGCCGCATTTCTCTGTGCTCGTGGGTACCGGGTCTTTTTTGCAGTCACTCTACAATGCCAACGTCACTTGTGAGGCAATGCAAGCTTTTCACTTGAATAGGAATACCTGTGTCACTATTCTTCCTTATTCCAGCCCCCTGTATCTCCATCCATGCTAACATTGCGTATAGCAATAAACATCAGCTGAAAGTTCGGCGCGTGTCCTCTCTGGACATATCTCTTGTTGGTTCTCCTGCCCTGCCATTATGGAAGGGTGTACAACATTCCTAACTGTGCACAATGCCTGATGGCCAGTGGTAATCTCCCAGTGTGCAAATGCGAGAGTACTGACCAGTGGGCAGGGCACGCATCTGCAGCACATTGTGGGTGATGGGGCTGTGGCCATCGAAGGCAGGTGACCAGGTCACGTTCACCGTCTTGGGCAAGGTGTCCGTCACAGACGCTTTCAGGTGGCCTGGCGGGTGCGGCAGCTCTGGGGGACATCACGGCATCGTCACGACAGTTGCAATTTATAAAATACAGCCTTTCTTTCTCGTTTATGCAATGACCTTCATTTCACTGTGTGATTTGGAGCAATTTTTGTAGCAGCAAAATTTTCATTTTGAAGCACTTTGGAGCAGCAAAAATTTCCATCGTGGAGCACTTCGGAGCAGGTAATTTTGCATCTGGAAGCACTCAGGAGCAGCTAATTTTACATCGTGGAGTGCACTGGAGAAGCAAATTCCATTACCATTCAAGCACCTAAATAATTATTATGGGGCTCTTATGAAGACCTGGAAACATTTCCATTCATTGCAAATCTCATGGAAAAAATCATCTCCGGAGAACTCCATATTTCACTCTATAATGCAACAATAAGGGCTCATGCAGTGGAGTGTTCTGGATTAACCTCTATAAACAGAATACTGTGTCAATGAAATTGTACTTTATGAAATAACACTCTATAAGTACATCTATGTGGTTATCAGCAGATGTGGTAGACAAAGGCTGTGACGTACATTAGTGCCTGAACGCTAAAGAGTCGCACTGTCCCTAATGCATTCGCCTAACTCCAAGGCAAAAGCCAGGTGCCTTTTTTTTCTCGATTGATGTAGTGATCTTCCCCCTCCTCTCTGCAAGCTTTCTGCATCTCACCTGGTTTTGAACTAGATCCATGATCCGCGCACTGATCATGGAAGCAATGCAAAGTGACGATGTCATGTGATGACGTCATCACGTGATATTTTTTGCACCAATCGTTTGACGCCGCCAACGGTCAATTTTAGCGTTTGATGTAGCATCAAAGGCTTTCGCGTTAATATTGCGAGTATTGAACGTTAACAGCCTGGCCGTTAGCAACTTGGCCTTGCATACCAAACTGTCCACCACCATGTCACCTTAGTGCCGTGCGCGAAACAGCTTCGCTAATCATCCACTTCGCAGAGTGCAATATGGCTCAACTTTTTTTGTTCTTTATATTGATAACAATTATATGGACTTTCTCGACGGGTTTTTGCCGTCGCTGTTGCCGTCACTTTTCGTATAAAGTTTTAACTGATAACATCACCCCATGCATTCTACCCGCTGATAAAAGCTCGCCAGCGCTGGCGACGAACGCAGCTGAAGAGGAGATTAAACGAGCCGGCCGTCTCCGTCGCACGGAGAGCCCATGCAATAACATCTTCCCGCATGTGGGCCTGCCATCGATTGCTCATCAAACAGAGAGGAAACGCCCCGCCTGTCTTTCGTAAGGAGCATGAACGGACTCCGGAAGTGTGAAGGGGGTGGGGGTGTTGACTGCGTCGCTCGAAGGGCGACGCAGTCAACACTTCCACCTCTTGCACTATTCCTCTTGCACTATCTCGAGGTATCCGGAGACTGCTCGTAAAGTTGCTGTGCACTCAACGCTAACCTTGCATTCAGAGAACTGACAGCATGAAAATCGCTTCGGTTCCTGGAGCGGCCGTATTCCTTTAAATCAGCGTTTTGTTGAGTAACGCGAGATCGGGTCCAAAAGGGTTAGCTGCTAGCCTTACTTCATATAACAATACAATTAATTTGTATTAATGCGATGACATTTTTAAAAAAAGCAAGCAGAAAATTCAAAGTGGAACCCTAGCACTCACGAGCTCGAAAGAGCAGGCCCTTTAAGGGGTTTTTACCGCAGAGCGATTACAAACCCGGATATGCTGGTGGAAGGAATTAGGAAAAAGCTCTGCTGGTTTAAGATCCATAGATAAAGTATATTTGAGAAAAAGTGTCAATGCATTCCCAGCCGTTGACGTGCTCTTCTATAGACGCGAAGCACGGAAAATTCGATATTGTTCCATATATATCTATCGTTAACGATCCCAGATTTCACTGTCCAGAAACAGAAGTGACAGACATTTATTTTAGCGGCACACGTGTAGTTGTTACTGAACATTGCTTTCATTGCGTGCCGTGCGACGCTTGAAATGAGCTATCAGCAGCGTTTCTGGAACAGACGATGTCCGCCGATGAATGCCCACCACACTTTCACGCTGCCGATAGGCCTAGACGTCACGAGCCTCTGCGGAGAGCGCGTTTTGCCATGGAGCCGACTTGCAGAACAAAAGCTGCGTCGGCACCGTGCACAGTGTCATGGCTTACGCGGGACGCACGCGCCAGCGCTGTTAATTCAGCGGAATTATTCTTGGTCCGTAGTTGTAACATTGACGGCCCCGAGCTCAAGCTGCACTTATTTTGACACGCCGGCGGTATTGCTGGTGATAGACGCCCTCAAACCTGAGACTGGCGCAGTTTTGCGCAATTTTCATTGATATTATCAGAATGGTGCAGTAAATCAAATTTGGTGCACTTTGGCGCAGTTGGCGCAGGAGTGGAATCACTGACAACAATGCAACATTGGTAACTTTCCTTTGGACGATATCAACAAGTCACAGCCCAAAGCACTGTCTTTAGTGAATAGTCACCAAGTGGTGGTGATGATGATTTGCTCAAAACATATCTTTCTTTGATTGTCCCTAGATGCATTTATTATTTCTTTTTAAACAGCCATGCTGTTTAAAGCTGAGGTAAATCTTTGTGGATCGTTGTCCGCACTTTCTAGCCCAGCTGCAAGAGCGAAGCCTGACGAGAGGGAGAGCATGGGTAAAGCTAAGTGGGTGAGAGGGAAGCCTAGTGTAGCAAAGTGAGCCTGGTAGGGAAAGGGTAGCGACATGTAGATGTTGAAGCTAGGTAGGGAGGAGAGCAAAGGCGAGGCTATGGCAGGAGTGGAGCAGGTGGTGTGGAGAGGAGGAGCACGATTGGCTGTGCCAGTGAAAGAAGTCAACCAATGGTAGTGCGCACTCAAGCGGAGGTGGTGCTGGTGACAGAGAAGGAAGGGAGCGCCGAGCGTTGACAAAAGCAGAGGAAAGGCACGCTCATGCCACCAGCTCCACTCTTTAATCAGAGTGGAGCTGGTGGCGTCGCGAAGCTGGAATCAGCCTTCGCGACGTTAGGTCAGTTCAAGCTGCGCGTAATTTTTAAGCTGCTGCTACTGTATAGCTTTAAATTACCTTCTTTAGTAGCAAGTGAATGGTTGCCAACAAAGGAAAAGAAAAACTCCAAATTATTATAAGTTGTTTCAGATTAAACATTGTGTCTCAACTAAAAAACCGCCAGGTCTGCGCTAAAACCGCAGCACAGTCACAGCGAAAGCTGGAAGAGCGGCGTTTCTAGAGCCCGTTAAGCTCTCTTGGGGCTACAATACAAGTACACTAGAAAGGTACCCACTACGCCATAAATCACAATTTTTGTGAAGTTTGGAAGCACCTACTAAGCCATTATTCGTCATTCTGCGGAGAAGCGAGGCACCAGCTACACGTCTGTAAGGCATTATGTGCACTTTGTTCACGCGACGACTGATGACGATGAAGAATTATGGCTCAGCCCTTTGTAATGGATTGGAATCTTTAAACGGCCCACCAGTTATGTAATTTGCATTGGGTGCCGCCCGCTCGCTATTTCCCTCTCCCGTCATGCTGTATAACATACGTTGACGTGGGAAAGAGACGGGGGGGGGGGGGAGCGAAGAACTTTACTGAGACCCCGAGGAAATGGATCATACGCTTATGGGCTTCCTTCGCAACCAATACAAGTGCCCTTGCGAGGAACCCACTACGCTATAAATCATTGTAATTTTACTGAGACCCAGAGGAAGTGTATCATGCACTTATGGGCTTCCTTGGCAACCAATCCATGTGCACTTGCGAGGAACCCACTACGCTATAAATAATTGTAATTTTTGAGAAGTAGGCCAGCAGGCACTCTGCCATTTTTCGTCATTCTACGGAGAGCGTTGGTACCTGCTAAACCCATGTAAGGCATCATGCGCACTTTGTTGATGCTGTGCCTGATGATGAAGAATTATGGCAGGGTCCTTTGTAATGGGTTGGAAGCATTCAACAACCTGCTCGTTGCGCAATTCGCATTGTGTGACGCCTTGTTACATAATTCGCGATGTGCTACGCTTGGTGCTTATTTTACTCATCTACCACGCTATATTGCATACGCTAATGTGGTTCCTTCCCGACATGAAGCCTGTATAGGACCTTTTAGCAAAGCAGTTTCAAGCACCGGCATGGCTCAGAGGTTGAATGCTGGGCTCCCACGCAGAGGACCCAGGTTCGAACCTCGTTCCATCCTGGAATTTTTTTCTTATTTAGTTTTTTTTTCTTATTTCGAGCGATACTGGTTACGGACACCGGCGGCGGCGGCGGCGGCAGCGGCAGCGGCGGCGGTGGCGGACAACTACGGCGCCAAAAACGGCCGGTGAAATGATCTCATAACAGCTTTCGCTGTAAAAGTAGCTTCGACGTCTCCAGCAGAGACAAATAGACATGCACGGGGAGCAGGAATAATGCTGTTTTGGAGCAGGTTTGGAGCACAAAAATGTGTGTTTTGGAGCAATGCAAGTTAGTTTTGGAGCAGAATTCTAGGGTGAAACATCATTATTGTTTAATTTTTTTAATTTCTGGTGAACACAAGAAGTTGCAATGATTTTAGAAAACATTCAATACTGATGAACGAACCACACTTAACACAGACACACACACACACACACACATATATATATACACACGCACGTACGTGTTATCATTAAAACATCACAGCTGGGATAGAGCAATGACTCAGTAAAACGAGATAAGCGATGTTTTGAATATCTACACTTGACTAGACTGAAATGAAAAAGGTTCATGGTAATGAACGTTTTTCAGCAGCGGTGTTTTCGCGCCGCGTTTGCCGGGTTGCTACATTTTCGTCAAAAGCCTACGCCGGCTTCAAAAAGTTCCTTCGAAATGCACGGAGGTCAGCACCATCTGGAGGCATCGGAAGAAACCAAACAAACACGTGTCTGCACTCTAAACTCCGCTTGTCGGATGAGCAGGCGCCGCGCGAGGAGTTTTCTTTTCTACTTCGAGTAGGAAGACGCGGTGGCGCAATGTTGAGATGGCGTTCGTCAAAATGACGCACGCGACCCTCCGACCACACGTCAGTCGCGCATGAAATCAAGCCATTTGGGACGCAACGGCGCGATTTCGCAAAGGCGTTCGTCAAAAAACACGCACGTCCCTCCAAACGCGCGTAAATTGTGCCAAAAATTGTGCCATGCGGTTCCACCGTTTTCCTTCAAGTTCCCTCCCAAAATATTTGTCAATGATTGGTGTCGGTTATATGCACGCAAATATGGTACTTGAGGTGCGATGATACCTAGATGTCGCAAGCGCACAATTTGCATCCCGTGGTTCCGTCGCTATAGCCAGTGGAGCCTTGGAAGAAGGGCCCCACCCGCAATGAAACACTTTTTTTTCAATAAATGTTGTGTTTCTCTCTCTCTCGTACTACATCACATTCCTCTTTTGAGTAATAAACGTTCCAAGTGGTCTTGATATTTTTGTATATTTCTTCACTCGCCACCTCATGT